>NC_060125.1:390526037-390829068 GCF_021461395.2 Schistocerca americana
CCTTTCCAGATAAATGGAAGGTTGCTTCGTCGCTGAACATAAGCTTGGAGACTAAACGTTCATCCTCAAGTTTTGGCAGCATTGTGGTGCAAAATAGAAGTGGTTCAAATGGTTCTGAGCACTATGGGACTTAACTTCTGAGGTCTGCAGTCCCCTAGAACTTAGAACTACTTAAACCGAACTAACCTAAGGACATCACACACATCCATGCCCGAGGCAGGATTCGAACCTGCGACCGTAGCGGTCACGCGGTTCCAAACTAAAGCGCTTAAAACCGCACGGCCACACCGGCCGGCGCAAAATAGAAGGCAACGGCGATAATCTTTTGGTTTTTATTGCTGCACGAGTTGCCTACGGTATGGTTTGAAATGTAACTGCCATCGCAAAATCTACCACATAGTTTTATGCAGTATTAAAAGTTCGTGGCCTGAGCGGTTTTTTTTTTTTTTTTTTTGTGAAATTTTCCCCCATCCTCTCCACCCTTACGTCTAGCACACTTGGCAGACTGATGCTTTTTTGTGTCCCTAAACTGTCGACACCAACGGACAATGCTCTGTTTACATGGAGGTTCCTTTCCATAATTCCTTCTGATTGCACTCTGCACTTTTGCAACAGATAAACTTCTCACATAATCACATCAACACAGAAAGACCCTTTTCTTGCTTTAGATCAGAGTAGAATAGATTAAGTTTTCATTCCACGGACCTAAGAATGAGATGATTGTCGCGGATGTGGGACAACTCATAAAGTATAACATTTGAATATACACTGAAGAGCCAAAGAAACTGGCACACCTGTCCAATATCATGTAGGGTCCTTGCGAGAACGTAAATGTGCGGCAATATGACGTGGCATGGACTCGACTATTATTTGAAGCAGTGCTGGAGTGAATTGGCACAATGAATCCTGCAGGGCTGTTCATAAATCCGTAAGAGTACGAGGGGATGGAGACATCTTTTGAACAGCACGTTGCAAGGCATCCCAAATATACTCAACAATGTTCATGCCTGGGGAGTTTGGTGACCAGCGGAAGTGTTTACACTCACAAGGGGAAGGCCTCAGTCACGGCCAACCGATTCTGCTCAAATTTGGCAGGTCCCTTGAGTACAACCTAAAACGAAGGACTCCAAGATATTTTGGGTCAACACCCCCGCAATTTTGAGAAAATCACCCCTAAAGTCTATGACGAGCAATCGACTCAAAATTGGAGGGATCGATAGATAATTGTAAATAGAGCATTTAGAAATCGAGGAAAGAAACTTTTACAACTGCCGCTTCTGTACCCACGCGGTAAACGCTTTTTGGCGACAGCCCCGATAGCGCAACGGATAAGGTAACTCGCTGGGAATCGGTAAACTCGGGTTCGAATTTCCTAGAAACCTTCATGGTATAGTACTGCAGCATCAACAAAAGTCATTTCGTTCGTCAGCTCCAAAAATCGCTCGACGATAGCCGCTCATATCAATCTGGAACGCCGAGAAACAGAACTGCCTGCTTCCAGCAGTGCATTGATAATGCATCTGTTTGCAACACTTTTACAAACCAAAACACAGCGTCGGTAATACTGTGACAGGCTCCCAAATATATATTACAGCGCTAGTCGAAGGGTGTACATCCTCCATTATTCAGATTATGCATCTGAAAGATATGACACAACAAACAATAACTAGTTACTACGGCATAAACTGACGCGCTAATTACTACAAACTACATGCAGTACTCGTCATATGTTACTTCGGCGCATTAACGACGAAAAAATCACTATATGTATCCGCGTGGTTCGCGGCAGCCTAATGAGGAAAAAAACTCTTTCTGATTGACTTCTATAAGGCTCGTGCTTGTCACTTTCACACTTCCAGGTCCACAACTATGACATGACGAAGTGGCAACCGGGACAACGTAACTGTCCCTGCATGCATTCTATCCCGTGCCTCGCTGTAAACAAGCGTCGCGAGGTTGGTTATCTGTAATCTCTCGTGAGGAATTCGCAGCACTCTTACTCGGAGTTGTTTTCATGTGACAAGGATTAGAAGTTTAATACTTTTCTAACTCACGGCGTTTGGGAAATTAGATCGCCTACCTTATTATTATCATTCCTTATTGATTTACTTACCTTATTAACCCTCCTATCCCTATCAACTGAGATATGGAAAAATACAAACGAAAAGAAGAATATCCGCTAGGTTTCTCCGAGATTGATTCCCAGCCAGTTACCTTGCCGTTGCGCTATCGGTGCTGTCGGCGAAAAGTGTTTACCATGTGGGTACAGAAAGGACACCTGTAAAAGTTTCTTACCTCGATTTCTGGAAAAGTGTGCGTTTTCGGACCCCATACCTGATGATGAAAAATGCTCTGTTTACCATTATCTATCGATCCCGCCAATTTTGAGTCGATTACTCATTACAACCTTTAGGGGTGATTTTCTCAAAATTGCGAGGGTGTTGACCCAAAATATCTTAGATTTCTTCGTTTTAGGTTGTACACAAGCGACCTGCTAAATTTGAACTGAATCGGTTGGCCGTATCTGAGGCCTTCCCTTTGTCAGAAGAGTGTTCCTGGAGCCACTCTGTAGCAATTCTGGACGTGTGGGGTGTCGCATTGTTCTGCTGGAATTGCCCAAGTCCGTCAGAATGCGCAACGGACATGAATTGATGAAGGTGATCAGACAGTATGCTTATGTACGTGTCACCTGTCAGAGTCGTATCTAGACATATCAGAGGTCCCATATCAAACCAACTGCACACGCCCCACACCATTACTGAGCCTCTACCAGATTTAACAGTCCCCTGCTGACATGCGGGGTGCATGGATTAATGAGGTTGTCTCCATAACAGGACACATACATTCGCTCGATACAATTTGAAACGAGACTCGTCCAACTAGGTAACATGTTTTAGACATCGACAGTCCATTTACGGTGTTGACGGGCCCAGGCGAGGCGTAAGGCATTGTGTCGTGCAGTCAAGATTGCACGAGTGGGCCTTCGACTCCGAAAGCCCATATCGATGATGTCCCGTCGAATGGTTCGCAACGCTGACACTTGTTGATGGCCCAGCACTGAAATCTACAGAAACTTGCGGAAGGGTTTCTCTTACGTCACGTTAAGTAGTTCTCGTCAGTCGTCGTTGGTCCCGTTCTTGCAGGATCTTTTTCCGGCCACAGCGATGTCGATATTTGATGTTTTACCGGGTTCCTGACATTCAAGATACACTCGTGAAATGGTCATATGGGAAAATCGCTACTTCATCGCTACCACGGAGATGCTGTGTCCCATCGCTCGTGCTCCGACTATAACACCACGTTCAAACTCACTTAAACCATGATAACCTGCCATTGTAGCAGCCGTAACGAATCTAACAACTGCGACAGACACTTGTCGTCTTGAAACTTTCTGGCAGATTAAAACTGTGTGCCGGACCGAGACTCGAACTCGGGACCTTTACCTTTCGCGGGCAATTGCTTTACCATACCGTATGAGCTACCTAAGCACGACTCACGCCCTGTCCTCACAGCATCACTTCTGCCAGTATCTTGTCTCCTGCCTTCCAAACTTCGCAGAAGCTATCCTGCGAACCTTGTTAAACTATCACTCTTGGAAGAAAGGATATTGGGGAGACATGGCTTAGCCACAGCCTGGGGGATGCTTCCAGAAGGAGATTTTCACTCTGCAGCGGAGGATACCATGGAATAGTTGGTAAATGTGAAATAGGGTGGTAAAAATACAAAAAGTCATGTTACTTTGGCAAACAAACATTTAATGTAGACAAAATGCAATTCTGAGATTGCTCTTATTTAAACCCTTAAAACAATTACTTTTCAGTAACAGCAAAAATAATTTGATGTGATAACAAAACTGCTGAAGTTTATTAACTTCCAAAAAAAGTTCTAAAACAATTATTTGTAGAGCTTGTTCCAAAAGGTACCAAATCCAGCTGGTCAAATTTTTTAGCAGACCAGAAACAAACAAAAAAAAATCCCAGTAGCCCCAACATTTCTCGTTGGTATACAGTTTGTCTGGGACTCACCCGTATACCTTTTAGAAAAATTTAACATATTCCTGATAATTACTGCAAAGTTATTAACAATTTAATTTTGGATTTGGTACCTTTTGCCAAAAAAAATTATTTTGAAACTGTACAAATTATAGCTCATTTACAGGTAACACTCAGTACTAATATATTTTATGACAATTATTGGAAATGATTTTAGCGGCAAGTATTATCTTAATGGTGCCTTTTTCTCCCGAGCCGGCCGCTGTGGCCGAGTGGTTCTAGGCGCTTCAGTCCGGAACCACGCGGCTGCTACGGTCGCAGGTTAGAATCCTGCCTCGGGCATGGATGTGTGTGAAGTTATGTTTACATAGTTCTAAGTCTAGGGGACTGATGACCTCAGATATTAAGTCCCATAGTGCTTAGAGCCATTTTTTCTCTCCCTGTGCTGTTCTCTGCATTTAAACTTTGTTATGTGACCTATAATTTCAGGCTGTAGTTTTTTCATATCACTGCCTAACTTGGCACCATCTTTTGTTTCAGAAACTGCTGCCCCACTATTCATTTTCTCATCAGCTGCATCCTCAATCTTCCTTCTCCCAGCCTTAAAAATACTTCGGAATGTAAATCTGCAAACAGGGACCTTCCCCTGAAGAGCAGTTTTTATGCTGTACTTATAGTTTTCTTTTGGCTTGAGCATTCTTTCTTACCTTGATTAGGCCTTCTTCTTTTAGGACAATTCACATCAATATACTTGATTAAAAGGTGTTTCTGACTCACAGCGTTTGTATTGTTCCAATATCTGTTATTTTCGCATATCGTGTCACCTTCTGATATGCATAATGCTTTCCAAAAGTTATCAGTAGGTTTACACTTGGTCTGGGGTTTTGCACTTGCAACAGCTCGTGTTGCAAAAATTTTGCATTTCATTGGCTATTCTGTAAATTCAGGCAGATTGGGGTATTTATCGGACACATCAGAATTCATTTTAAGTATTCATCATAAAAAAACACAGCAGAAAACGTAAGAATATTACAGGTAACAACACAAAAAGAAATTGAACGGAGGCATTACTGTAACTGTAATCACATAATTTCTATATAGGCTCACTGGGTTTGTGACGTCACAGAAATCTGCAAGATCTACCCTAGGGGATTCAGTACTTCTTGTCATGAAAGTTCGGAGGATATGGTAGGTTCTGCTGTAAAATACTGGATTTGACGACCTCCATGTAAGAGTTTTGGTCCTTCTTGCATGGAAATATTTACTTGTTAGATCCAGCAATCTATTAGGAAGGGGCTGCCAGCTATAAGTCATTTTTTGATTTTTCTGAATTTGGTACTTTTGGGAAACAAGATCCACAGTTATTTATGTAGCAGAAGTGTTTCGTTTTACAATCATCTGTCTGCAAAAGTTACGAACGTAATCTTCATCCTCTACACCTACACAGCAAAGGTAAGCCCACATTTTAAAAACAATGCACTTGACCTTAACTTCCCCTCTTCCATGACCTGAAACCTGTCCTTCACAAAACAAACGTGGTGCATAATTATTATCAATCGGCTGCATGAGGCTGACTGTACCCCCTTCCAATGCTTACACCGCGGAAATGTCCCTGTCAGTATTAAATGGCAAATGGTAGAAGACAGTTGCAGCACTGGCTGGTAAAAGTCGCGCGTTTCGATTATTTTTAGTTCGACGTGAAAGCAATTTTAATAAAAATGGAATCAATTAAGACAGAACACATATATACAATGATCAAAGCGTATTATGAAAGTGGTTCTAAGGTAACATTCTGACAGAAATTAATGGACCTGAAATAAAATGGCTTGTTATTCAATTTTTGTGCTGTTTGGAATAAATGTGGTGACATAAGCCGGGACTGCGGCTAAGAGTGACGCACAAGCTGAAGCGGCCAAGTAAGTCCTAATATTTTTTTTAAAAAATTATGTGTTATTTGCATTTTTGTGTAGTCCACAATGTTGCGAGATTTAGACATTTCCATCACGTATTGTATGTACATTTGAGAGGTTGGAGAGCGACCAACATTAAACGACACATCTCTTGAGATATATGTTTTGTGTCTTAAACTGAAGTTGTTTCGCAGAGTTATGTATTTGTGAAACTTGGAGAGAATGTGCGGAGTACGTAGACATATAAGCTGCATGAAAACGGCGTGTGGTGTCAGTCTTGTTCGGTCGGTCTGTATCAGTTGGTCAGTCATTGGGTCATTCTGGATAGCAGCGGTCAGCAGAAGTTAACTCTGTGAGATACGACGCAGGAGGAAGCACAGTTTCGATTGATAACGTTATGATGTGAGTCGGCAACCATTATGTTCCGAGGAGCGAAATGTTTGTTCTCGGAGCTAGTGATAAATGGGTGGAAGGTAACCAAAGGTATATGTCGTCGTAGGAATCTGGACAAGCAAGTAAAAGATTAGCTGACACAAGTGCACTTAAAGTAAATATATTGTACTCAATTGTTGCCGTAGAACTGCCAAGCTGTTGGCAGCTTGTGGCTGCCGTGGCTAGCTATAAGCAGAGACACGGCATCTACGTACATCCATGTATATTGAATGTTTGCCTGTAGAACTAGCTAGTTATCAATAGCTCGGTGTAACGTTCGGCACCAACCAGCAACACACAACTAATCTCGAACCAGTAGATGCCCAGGTGCTCGCCGCTTATAACACTATCCTGGCGGTCTTCATTGGTCGGCGACCGTGGTGATGTTCAAAACGCCACTCCGGTACCCCTGTTTGAACGCGACTCGAACTGTTCGAACAATTTACCTCACACTCTGGGAAATCTCGGGTTCTGTTCGAGCTTTTGATCGACCTGCGGTCTAGTGACTTTTGCTGGTTCCATCAGAACGACCTGCCTTAACGTTTTTAATGCACTATTCATTTTAATAACAAAAATAACTTGGAAATCACTGAAATATCTTTCAGGATATATGACATGTATAACAAAGACATTTAATAACTAAATAAAAGATTTATATCACGATTCTGTCCAATTCTGGAGGTTTCGGTCGGCCCGCTATCTAGTGACGTCTGGTGGTACAATTTTCAATTCATGCTCGCTATTAAAAGATACTGTCACTTTACAACGATATGTTTCATTTGTTCGGCATTTGATTCTTGATTAATTTTCGTGATCCTTTCATCTGAATGTTGTCGTATTTTTTTATTCAAAGAGATTAAAATCTGGTAATCTATTTAATATTCATGTATGTGAAGAAGGAATGAATTGCTCATTTGGAACTTACTTGGTAAGTCATTAATATTGTACTGGGTTTACTCACATGTTATTTTTTGGAAGATATTTTCGTCTTTGTCTGTTATCTTTGTATAAATTACTAATAATGTTTACATATCCATACATACCGGCACTGTAAGAGAACTTGTATTGCAAATTTGCTCAAACGCGGTAGGAGTTAGTGCAATGGTGGAAATTAACACTGTTTCCTCCAGTGTTGCACGAAAATATCGAACTTTAAATTTTAATCAGAGCCGTAGCTTAATGTTGTGGCTCGTTCGTAGTTTCTTGTGTATCACTTGCACTCCCTCTGTGCTAGTCAAATGTCACGTGATTGTTCGAACAAGCTCGACACTATACCGAACGTCCCCGTCTATCGGGAAATCGAGCCTGTTCGAAAGCGAGTACCGTTTACCCAGCACTATCCACAAGTATCTTTATCAAGGCGATGGCTCGGGCAGTATCGATAAGCTTACGACACTACAGATAGAAATATTGTCCTGGGTTTCGAACTTTGTCAGGTTTACTGCTGGTTTCAGTAACAGAAAATCTCTTGCGAGTTTTGGACGATTATTAGGCAGTTTTGTAGTCGTTTGGACTTGAAATACTTTCGATAGTTTGTTGTTTGAACTTCTGTTTCATTTAATTATATGGAGCAGGTCTTATATGTAATTTTGTAAAGAAAGGTGAATCGGGACTTTCTATTTACGCACCTATCGCGTGAATAAAGGGCACATAGTCTGCATGTGTTCCGTAATATTAAACTTTACTGCGCTCTGATTCAGTTCTGAGAATTTGTAGTGTCATTGTCTTACATACATGTAAATTTGTAATGGTTCCCATTAATCTCATTTCTGTTGCTTACTGATAAATAGCACATGTTAGTTGTATTTGTAACTGAATGAACCTTTTCACGTGTTTAATGAAAGCAATTATTGAATTTCGCAAACTGTGGGTGAACAAACATAGGAGCGCTTACTTTTTAGTGTAAGAATCACCCACCCGCCTCTCTAACATTGAATACGAGCCATGTTTATTTAAACAGAGTCGGATGTTTAACCAAATCTTCGTCCGGGTTAGAGGAATTCTGTCTCAATTATTCCCTTTTAGTTTAGCCAACCCAGCAGAGGAAGCTTACAGCCACTCAACATTGATAAGCAGTGCTTGAAGCCTTATAAATGTCAAAATTTACGTCTGTTACCTTCTACTGATATATTACAATTTACTGAATGACTTCATACAGGTATATTTTCACCATCTATCAACATAAATAGCTGTTATCACCAGATGTCAAAGAAAGAAGTTTTAAGTGTGAATGCTGCAGTGGTTTCGCTTTCCCAAAGCTCTTTCAAACAGATCTTGTGTCGTTTTCTCTATGACTGTGGCAATGGACCTTCGCAGTTCTATCAGCCTCGCTAGAAGTGGTACATAGGTTTTGTCCTTATCAATACGCTATGCCTTAAAACCTAAAGGTCTTCGAGAGCGTGATAATCATGTCCAAATGCTGCTTTTTTCTGTAATGCTGTTCCTTCTCCTCCATGCCCCAAATATATACAGGGTGTACATTAAATCTGAGAACACTTTCAATTATTTATTGCACAAGAACTAAACATAGTACATATGTCATACATATTGCATCTTGAAGAGAAACTCTGAAAGGTTTTTTTTTTTATTTTTTTTTTTTAACAAACATTCGATATGCGAACCGTGAGTGACCCGACAAACGTCAATACGGTAATTGAATTCTTGCTATACCTTTCCCAGCATGGCATCGTCAACTGTGGCAGTCGCTTCCCGTATTCTCTCCCGGAGCTCTGCTACATCACGTGGTAGCGGCGGTACTTACACCAGACCCTTAATGTGTCCCCACAGAAAAAAGTCACACGGAGTGAGATCTTATGGTTGGGGAGGCCATTTCATGAAACAGCTGTTCCCTTCTGTAGCACGGCCGATCCATCGATGTGGCAGTTCCGTGTTCAGGTACCCACGAACTTCACGATGAAAATGAGGTGGAGCCCCATCCTGCTGAAATATGAACGGAGAGTCCAAATGCATTTGAGGCATCAGCCATTGCTGCAATATGTCCAAGTAGGAATATCCAGTGACAGTGCCCTCGGCGAAGAAGAATGGCCCGTACAGTTTTCGATGTGACAAGGCACAAAAAACATTTACCTCTGGGGAATCACGCTTAAATTCAGTGCGTTCTTGTGGATGCTTTGTACCCAAGATTCGACAGTTATGCCTGTTCACTTTACCATTAGCGTGAAAAGTGCCTTCGTCGCTAAAAACTGAGCGATCAACAATGCCGTCCCCATCCTCATTCAGTTGTTGCAACTGCGAACAAAACTCAAAACGCTTGTCTTTGTCGTCGTCATTGAGCTTCTGCACTAGCTTCAATTTAAATGGTTTCATAGACAGCTTCTGCCGTACGACTTTCCACACTGTCATTGGAGCCATTTCGAGTTCACGGGATGCATAACGCACCGATTTCTTTGGACTCCTTATGAATGTCTCTCGTACACCGTCCACATTCACTTCACTCACACTGAGACGTCCGCTTCTCTTTGCAGGGCACAAGCAACCCGGCGTAACGAATTTGTTGTGCCTGTGGTAAATCGCCTACCTTGTTGATAGCTTCTTACGGTACTTGGTTCTAAACATCCGTTGAACAGCTGTAGCACACTTGTTTTTGTCGAACTCCAACACACAGAAAGCTCGTTCCGCACCTGAACTCGCCGTGTTTGCGACTATCGCTGACTACCGGCAAATTACCGAATTACGCTGTGGTGATGTACATAAAAAAAAACTTTCAGGGTTTCTCTTCAAAATGACATATGCATTATATCTGTACAATGTTTGGTTCTTGTTCAATAATTGAAAGTGTTCAAATGGTTCAAATGGCTCTGAGCACTATGGGACTTAACATTTATGGTCATCAGTCCCCTAGAACTTAGAACTACTTAAACCTAACTAACCTAAGGACATCACACAACACCCAGCCATCACGAGGCAGAGAAGATCCCTGACCCCGCCGGGAATCGAACCCGGGAACCCGGTGAAAGTGTTCCAGGACTTTATGTACACCCTGTATGTACAAGTACTTTCCATTATTTTCTCAGCTAATCAGTCTAAGCACCTCTGTTTAATATGCACAAAATATGTCTCCTTTGGGGCACCATGTCCAGGCTGATGCCCAAAATTGTAGTGTTCTTATTCATTTCTCCATACAGTAAAATTTTGCTACATCACTCATATCCGACGTCCATCCTGTTTAGTGGACAATACATTTTCACAAAGCACCCTCTTCTTTACACATTCGTTGTAATGCAGAAAGGAAGATCAGATTTTCATGTCTTTTGATCACAATATCCGTGCCAGCAGCAGTATGGATGGAATTCATTGAAATCGTTATCGTAAACCGCAGTATGAATGGGATTCATTATCGTAGTATCCATCTCATTAATGATGTTGGCAAATGCAATCATTGGTGGCCCCAAACCTTTGTTACTGCCCACTGAATCTTCATTTACAATCACCTTCTCAGTGTGTTTCGTGTCATTAATGAGAGATGTGACACTAAAGCGAAATTTGGATTGCTATTTCTACAGTTATCACCCACGGTCCATTCACAACAAGGTAACCGCCTGTCAAAAGCCTAAATAACCACCTTCTGCAGCGCGGACGTGCAGGAAGAGAGTCAGTGAGGTTCTGGAAGGTACCGACAGGGATGTGGAGCCACGCTGACTCCAGTGACATGGCCAGCGGTGCTGGATTTCCCGGTGACCCATGGCGCCAGCAGCTCGATCGAGATGGTCCCACAAATTGTCAATTGGGTTTAAATCCGGAGAAGTTGGTGGCCGAGAGAGTACAGTAAACTCGTCCCGGTGTGCTCTTCAAACCACTCTCGTACGCTGTGAGCTGGGAGACATGTCGCACTGTCCTGCTGGTAGATGCCAATGTGCTGAGGAAAAACAAACCGCGTATGGGGATGAACATGGTCCCCAAGGATAGATGCATACATATGTTGATCCATTGTGCCTTCCAGAATGAGAAGATCACCCAGTGAATGCCATGATAACATTCTCCAGACTGTAATGCTGCCTCCTCTGGCTTGGACCCATCTGACGATTGTCAGATGGCCATACACACCAACAGCCAGCTGTCCGATGGAGCATAAACCGTGATTCATCTGAAAAGGGCACCTGGTACCACTCAGTGGACGTTCAGTTGCCGTGTTGGCGCGCAAATTCCAGCCCTCTTCACCGATGAAAGGCAGTCAGAATGCGCGCACGAACCAGGCACCTGCTGCCAGAGGCCTGTATGCAGCAACTTTGGATGGAGGATAGCAGTAGCCAGATTAGGGAATTACTGTCCCTTGCGTGGGCTGCCATTAACACCACGACACAAATGGCTGCATCTGGAGTGGAGCCGTGACTAACAAGCAAGGACTGGTCGTGAATGACGCCGCACTGTGTCCAGCGATGAATCGCCGTTCTGCAGTACCACAAATGACCATCACGAGTACGGCGACTTCCTGTGAGAAGGACCCATCCTTCCAAGGTTTGGAAGATGGAAAGTGGGGATACTTCTGGCGTCATGTTGTGGGGAACCACTGTGTATGACTTCAGGTCACAGCTGGTAGTGATTGAGGGAACTCTGATCGCACAACAGTACATCATGGACATCCTGCGTCCTCACATGACAGTGTCGTAATGTCATTTTTCAACAGTTCGATGCCGGTCCACACATGGCACATATCTCTATGAACTACCTGCTTTATGTTGAGGTACTACCATTATGAGCAACATAAAAAAATGGTTCCTATGGCTCTAAGCACTATGGGACTCAACATCTGAGGTCATTAGTCCCCTAGACTTAGAACTACTTAAACCTAACTTAACCTAAGGACATCACACACATCCATGCCCGAGGCAGGATTCGAACCTGCGACCGTAGCAAGAGCGCGGTTCCGGACTGAAGTGCCTAGATATGCTCGGCCACATCGGCCGGCTGAGCAAGATCCCTAGATCTGTTCACAACAGGACACATGGACAAGCTCAGACGCCAATTTCATCCCATCGTCAGTACCCAGGATATCAAGGGCCAGTTACAAAAGTTTGCGATCAACTTGCCCCAGGATACAACGGCTCATGGCATATTTCCTAATGAAATCGCTGCTTGCATCAAGGCAAGAAGATATACAATCTCATACTGATAAGCGGCCTCATACCGCCAGTTTCATTGTAAATGTCATTCGATGTTGTAATCACTAAAATTACGTCACATACACTCCATTTCATGTCCTCCTCCCATTCTGGATGCTTCAATTTTTTTGTCAGGCAGCGTAGTTCCCCCATTATGAAATGGTTATACGACATGTATTTTTCTTCACTACTGGTGAAACTATTGTATGATTGCCCATTAATATGCAACGCGGCAGTAGTTCTATCAGTTGAGATATTTGTCTATCTGCGTACAGTCTTTTGCAGAAATACAGGTAGGTGCACATCTTTTGCGGGACAACTGAATTTCACTGCCAGTTTCCGACACGCCGGACGAGAAACGGAGGTACGGCGACGCAGGAACGCAGAGACGCAAAACCCCTGGCAAGAGCCGCGTGAAGAGTCGCGTAACACGTGAGAGAGCCGCCCTCGAAGGGAACCCGAAACCTGAGTGCCGGCGTCCGCGTCAGAGGACCGGACACCGGCCTCAGCCTACACGATACTCTTTCGTGATGCACAAGGAAGCAAATCCCTCAGACATCGCCAGTGTAGTGATGAAAGAGTAGCCCCAGCGAAAGAAAAGAGGCGTTGTCATTTCTGCAGCTACAGCCACAGTCAAGAGTGCTACTCTTTGCCTTTCTAGTCCCGTTCACGAAAAGAGTATGTTCAAAAGCGCAAACCACACATTCGTTCTTATGGTGAATTAGCTTCTTAGGCGGCATCGCCGCTTTGAGTGTAGCTCATGCACTGGACGAGTGAGTCAGCGCAATGTAACCATACTGCTCTCGTATCCAGTAGCTATCAGATTGGACTGCCACCCAAACTTAGGATTGCCATTAACCACTGGAGGCGAATGCTGGGCTGTTTCCCAAAGAGGATCACGGCTAGTTTGTTTCCCCATACGGGAATGTGGGATAAGACCGGGTAGTGGTGTGAAACCGGGTACCGTGTTTCTGATGTCACTACTCATGCCCTCTGGTGGAGAGACACAGAATTACTCACCACAAGTCAAGAAGAAAGAGCGACCATATTGGCGTGTTGTTGCTGTTCAGTTCACCATGTCTCTGAAGGTAAGTTTGTTATAAGGTATCAATTGAGTGACGTCCTTATGTTTTCAAACTGCGATTATTTCATACACATTGCACTTGTAAAAACGCTATTTAATGAGGAATATTACAGGATAACTATGTATTTATATATATTAGTATGTATTATACGTATTATGTATATGTATTAGTATGTATTTATACATGCCTTACTAAGGGCAAATAAGGAGTGGAACCACTGCCTTGTGGTGAAGAGGGCTCTTCAAAGGCTGAGGGAGTGGACCCTGAAAGTAAATCCTCATTTGCGTTTGGCTTAGCAGGCCGGCAGATGATGAAGTGACATCTGGCTATGTGATCCCAGTGTCCTAGAGGCTGCGAGGGCCTCAATTTGATCCTCGCGGTCTCTGGACCTCAGCTGGGGATGACACAATGATTGCTGACTACTCAGTGACTTGCAGATTTGAATAATGCTGTGATGATGTGACTGACTGGACAGCCAGTATTATTACATGCCAAAGTGCACCTGTTGTGGTGCTGTATCTGCTAAAGTCATATACACTGCATACTGATCTGCTTTGTGATGTTGAGCTGATCTGTCTGTACTTACGGTTTAGCTCAATAATCAGTCCATCATCAACAAGAAAAATCAGTAATGGTATTGTACTTTCATTGTGGAACATGTGAAGAACAATACAGATCTCCCAGACATTACATCTGCTGTGAATTTTAACAATACATGTAAATCAGCAGTTTGATGCTTGCTTCAAACCATAGTTTTCAACCATTTGTTTACAGGACCTTTATTACTGTCATAGCATTCTGGATGATAAAATTCGTTCTCCAAAAATACAAGTTAGAAATGCAGTCCTTACATAAAATTGTTTCATGTCCTAGTCATGTCTCAGTCATGTTTCAGATCTTGTTGCAAGACTAAATATGTCAGTATAACCTATTACAAATCACTATACATACCCTTTTGACTTTACCAGACCAGTTTATCATTTGCATTTAATTTTATGTTGAAAAGCCAGTTTGCACTAACCTTACTTGTTTAAGACAATTATTGCACTTCTTCTCCAGGTAATTCAGTGATTCTCATTTGCTTCCTTCCAGTTTTCAGTGTCTTCTGACTTTATTGCTTGTGTATAATTCCTTGCTGCTTCATGAAGGAACATCATTCTTAGCTGATGCTCTGAATCTTTAGTGTAACTTACTTCTAAGTTGCTACCAAACTGTATTTCACTGACATACAAGTCACTGCTAACACAGTCATTAGATACATGTCTGTTGAAACAATCTTGTTAATAATCTCTTCAAATTTAACTGTTTCATGTTAAATTCTTGAAAATTCATCATATTTCTCAACATCTGAAGTACAAACAGCTCTTTTAATATGATACAGTGGCTTCAGTAATTGTTTGAAGCTACAAATCTCTGCATATGTAGACACGCCATTTTTCTGGAAAGTAAACATGGTACCCACAATCTACTTAACCAACCACATATTTTGTAGTAGATTAATCATTAAATTTCTTTTGTTTTCATGTTGGCGTCCAAGCATAATGCTTTGTTCCATCTTGAAAATATTTGAATTGGAAACTTGCCTTAATTTTCATGGGACCAAATTGATTCAAGATACAGGCTGCAGCCAAAATTGCTTCATCCCGCAATGGTTTTAGTAGATGTTCAGCAGAGCAGAGCCAAGAATATGCCATTTCACAGAGAGTTCTGTGTTCAAACTCAGCAACTGCAATTTACTGGGAAGTATGTTTTGCAGTAATTGAAAGTTTTTGTGTAAATGAGTCAGCAAAACGACTCGTATCATTGTTACTAAACTCCTTACCACCATTTATATGTAATTCTCCTACTGTAAAATCAGATTAAATCGTTATATTTTTTAAAACAGTGGTAATTTTTCTTCTATTTTCTCTGTGTGTGAGAAAAAATATGAGGCAGTGAAACTGGAAAAATCACCTTTAAATAAAGGAAAGTACTGATGATTCTGAAAATCCCTTTCCTCCATCAGTCCACAGATATCTGTGTAAACTAAATTTCCGGTTTTTGTAGATTTCTGCACTATCACTAAATGACGTTCTATGATGATGTTTTCCGTAGACATACCATCCACAGAATCTGCAATCAGTTGATGTTTCTTTATTGTGATTGTCAAAAACTGCTGCACATAACATTGGCTTTGATAGCTGATTTTATCTTCCCACGCTCCTTTTAGGCAGAACAAAACATAAGAAACCATTCTGTCCATTTTTGTTTGCTGAACAGCCACACATTAATTTTACACATTCAAAATTCTTCAGTTTGTAGCACTCTTCATCCACTTGGTTGTCAGTAATGTGACAGAATATTTGAGCAACTTTTTTTCAGACAATAATTTATTGTAAACTGTAGCAGCAGAAAATAGAACAGAAAGAATCCTTACATACTTCTCGACAGCGCAACTAAAGTTACTTCCGCATCTCTAAATCTACATCTACGTCCATACACGCCAAACCACTGTGAGGTGCAATTGCAGAGGGTACTTCCCATTGTGCCAACTATTCCATTCATGTACGGAGTGCAGGAAGAATGGTTGTTTGAATTCCTCTGTGTGTGCAGTAATTATGATCCCTATGTGAACAATATATAGGGGTTTGTAGTATATTCCTACAGTAATCATTTAAAGCCAGTTCTTGAAACTCTGTTAATAGACATTTTCAGGGTAGTTTATGTCTGTCTTGAAGAGTCTTTCAGTTCAGTTCCTTCAGTACCCCTGTGACACTTTCCCATGGATCAAACAAACCTGTGACCATTCATGCTGTCCTTACATGTATACGTTCAATATCCTGTTACGCCTATCTGGTACAGGTCCCACACACTTCAGGATTGTTCTAGAACTGGTAGCAGGACTGATTTGTAAGTAATCTCCTTTGTAGATGGCTTTCACTTCGCCAGTATTCTGTCAATAAACCAACCACCTGCTTTACCCCTGACTGAGCCTATGAAATCATTCTGTTTCCTACTCCTGTACTGTGTTACGCCCAGGTTTTTGTATGAGTTAGCAGATTCTAACAGTGACTTGTTTCTATTATAGTCACAGGATACTATGTTCTTTTTTTTTCAATTCGTGGAGTGAATTTTATTTTTCTGAAGATCTGAAGCAAGTTGCCAGTCTTTACACCACTTTGAAATCTTGTCAAGGTCTGACTAACTATTGATAGAGGCTTCTTTCAGATAAGTACTTCATTACAGGTAACTGCATCATCTGCAAAAATATCCTAACTTTACTATTAATATTGTCTACGACATCAATAATATACAACATGAACAGCAAGTGTCCCAACACACTTCACTGAGGCACACCCGAAGTTACTTCTTCATCTTATGATGAAACTCCATCCTAGATGATGCGCTGCTTCCTCCCTGTCAAGAAGTCCTCAATCTAGTCACAAATTTCACTTCATACTCCATATGATTGTACTTTTGATTGTAAGTGTAGATGTGGTACTGAGTCAAGTATTTTCAGAAATCAAGATATACAGCACCTACCTGATTGCTTTGACCCAAAGGTTTCCGTATGTTACAGGAGAAAAGTGTGAGTTGGGCTTCACAAGATCAATGTTTCCATAATCCATGCTAGTTGGCATTGAGGAGGTCATTGTGTTTGAGGTACCTCATTATAGTTAATCTTAGAATATGTTCTAAGATCCTTCAACAAATCAATGTCAAGGATACTGAACAGTAGTTTTGTGGATCACTTCTATTGCACTCCTTGTAGGTGGGTGTGATCTGCGCCTTTTTCCGAGAACTGGGCACAGTTTTTTGTTTGAGAGATCTGTGATAGATTATAGTTAGAAGAGGTTCTAACTGAGCAGCACATTCAGTATAGAGTCTTCTGGAATTCCATTTTGCCCGGGAGCTTTGTTCAGTTTTAATGATTTTGGCTATTTCTCAACACCACTAACACTAATACTTTTTTCATTCATCATTTGCAGGGTGCAAGACTTAAATTCAGGCAATTCTCCTGTGTTTTAATATGACATTTGAAGATGAAGTTAAGTAATTCATCTGTTGCTTTGCTACCCTCAGTGTCAGTTCCTGTCTCATTCAGTAGGGGCTGGACACTAACTTTGGTGCCACTAACAGCTTAACATATGACTAGAATTTCTTTGGGTTCTGTAAGAGATTAGTTTGACAATATTCTGCTACAGTAGCCATTGAAGGCATCACACATTGCCCTCTTGACAGCCGAACAAGTTCCATTTAACATCTCTCTAAATCTACCCTTTGTTTAACATCCATTATGCAGTAATCTCTGTTTAGAAGTTTCTTTACAGTGACTGTTTTGTTGCCATTAGATCAAATATATTTCCATCATGAGTGTGGTTCCTAGCTACCTGTTCTATATAGTTTTGAAAGAAGGCATTTAGTAAAGTTTCACAGGATGACTTATGACCTCCACTAACAAAAGTGTAATTTTCCCAATTGATTGTTGGATGATTAAAGTCTCAACCGATGATTACAGTATGACTGAAGAACTTACATTCAAGTGGACTGAGGTTTTCTCTAAATTTTTGATTACATCAGGAGATGAGTCTGGTGGGCGTTACAAGAATCCAATTTTCATTTTATGCCCACACCTGATACTGAGTCTTGCCCAAATGATCTCACATGCAGCTTCAATTTTACCTCAGTGCGTTTGAGTTACTTGTCTATCATTTTGATATACTCTTAAAGTTTCCCCAGAATTCTCGCTGCTATCAATCCCAGGGTTCAACTACCTTCACGTACCCAGTATTATGTGAGCTTCAGTGCTTTTCATGAGTGCTTCAAACTCTGGCACTTTTTTGTGAACACAGGTATCGCAGGTACACGGCTCTCGGGAGCTCTTCCAACACAGCGATTTGCAGCAACTGCCAATCATTTGACAGTAGTCAGGGCTATTTCCAGCTGCTCGTGAACATCAACCAACTCATCCCATCTTTCGAGAACAGCATTCACAGTGGGACTGCATTTTAGCTGGTGCAGTGTGTTATAAGGCAGTGAACAAACAACTTTAAATTAAGTCTGATGATCATCTTTTAATCTGATTTTGCTAAAAAGTTGCTAATTCTCTGCAAATACACAAAACGACATTTCTATTAATGCAGCACGAAAACATGTTGCAAGGATAACAATCTATGTCCTCTCTACCCTTAAATTCTCAGTCCAGTCACAAATTCTGCATATTAGCACATACAGGTGTACTTTTGATAATAAGTGTGTGAGTGGTAATGAGTTGGATTCATTTCAGAAGTCAAGAAATACTGTATCTGTATTGCTGCCTTGATCATGGTCTTCAGATTTCATTGGAGAAAAGTGAGAGTTTGATTTCACTAGATTAATGTTTTTGAAATCACTGCTGGTTAGCATGGAAGAGGTTATTCTGTTTCAGATACCTTGTTACACCTGAGCTCAGGAAGTGTTCTAAGATTCTACATCAAGCAGATGTGAAGGATATTGGGTAGTACATTTGTGATCAGTTGCACTACCCTTCTTATAGAGGGTGTGACCTGTTCATTCTTTCAACCACTGAGGATAGTTTTGTTTTTGAGGGCTCTACAGTACCTTATAATTAAAAGTAGGGCTAAATCAGTTACAAATGTAGTAAAGAATCTCACAGAGATTCCATTGGGCCCTGGAACTTGGAGACTTCATTTGTTTTTTCAGTGCCACTAATGTTTTTTTTTTCTTCTTAATATTGTTATTATTCTATGCCAAGCACTGATGGGGAACTCAGTAAATTTCTGCTTTTGCTTTGCTACTATAAATTTTGTTTCTTTTCTTGTCCATGAGTGTCTGGACACTGACTGTGGTGCCAGCAGCCTGTATATGTGACTGGAATTTCTTTTGCACAATGGGAAACCCAGGATGGAATAATGACAATATTATGATAAGGCTTGATTGCCACTCAGATAGTATCAATCTATTCTTTTCATAATATTGTCAGAATTTATTTTGTTATTATGAAATATCTTTCAATAATACTCTGCTGCAGTAGTTGTTGAAGGCTTTATAGTCAAGTGCATCTTTCTATTTATATCCCTATACTTTGTTTTACACCTGTTATGCTGATGTACAGTCTTAGACATAAAAACTGACCGACGGCCGGCCGCTACAGAGACTAAGTCCGAGTCGTTCACTTAAAGTGGCCAATAAAACTGACCGCCCCTGACAACTGTAAGTCGGACCATCTGCACAATCTGGCAACACTGTAAGATGCGGAAGTGTTAGGAGGAAGTGTTGTCTACTTCCGAGATGTGCTCGGGTTGTGTGAGCCCGTGGTCTAGTGGTAATCTTCGTGCAATCTAAACCTATAGTTGCATGTTCGTGTCCAACTGTTTTTTTTTTTACTGCATTTTTGTCTATAGTTATGAGTCTGATTGAACATCGAAGATAATTCACTTTACATTCTACCCACCAGGCACCAGCAATAATAAGTATTCCAGAAACATTTCTGCAGGACAGCTCGTGGATGCGTCGCGATCATAACAGCTCACGTTCGAGCGTTTCCTCGCGCTGCAGCAGCTACCGGCCACCGGCCAGACGCCACCCGCCACCTGAAATCCGTCGCCACGCTGTCAGTGTATGTATCAACTGTCATTTTAGAATTTGAAGTTCTAGTTATCATCTTGCAGTTAAGCATTGGATTATGCATACTTGAAAATCATGAACTACAATTAAGCATTGTAAAATTGAGCCGCAAGTGGAAAAAGGTGTAACATCTGCAACATAACGCTTACTTTTGGTATCACAGAGGCGTGAATGCAGAGGAGGTAGCTAGAAAGATTTGAACTGTGTGTGGAGCGAGTGCTTTTGGGAAAAATACGCCAGAAAAAGATATTCTTGTTTCAACAAAGATCGTTCTGGCATGAATGATTTTCCACATAAAGGAAGTCTCGACTACTGATATATGTGATGGATTACCATTTACCCATCATGCGACATTAGCATTCAACAGGGAAAGTTCAGAAGTCTGGTGTAGGCGCTGCAGTCGTGGACTGTGCGGTTGGTCCCGGTGGAGGTTGGAGTCCTCCCTCAGGCATGGGTGTGTGTGTTTATCCTTAGGATAATTTAGATTAAGTAGTGAGTAAGCTTAGGGACTGATGACCTTAGCAGTTAAGTCCCATAAGATTTCACACACATTTGAAAAATCAACGGAGTGACTATTATCGGACGTCATCAGGTTACTCATTGAGCATTCCGATTCAGTACCGTCACTGGTGACGAATTCTGCTGCCTTTACCATTAACTTCCTAAGAAGAAATGAATGGCTGAGCCCCACCAAAAGACATAAACTCGACAAAGGGTAGTGTGAACATAATAGTTTACATCTGATAGCTCCAAAAATGTGTTTTGAGCTACGAATTCTGCCCCAAGTCGTGTGTGCTTCACAACAACAAAGATAACTTTCAGTACCATTCGTAAGTATTATGAAAATGTGGCAGTTCATTGATAAAATTATTTAGGCACAATAAAAATTATGTCGGCTGCAAACAAAAGTGGCATTATGAATTTTGCAGTTCCGTAAGGTTTTCGCTCTGACACTAAGGGTTACTGAAAGTAGCAAGACGAATTTTGCTCGAGCGTTGTCTTACGATCCCCTTATTGAGTTTGATCTGCCTGCTTGTAGCTCTGCTACAAAAGAATTAGAAAATCTGGCTTTCAGCGAGTCTCGAAAGGCGAACGAAAACAGCTTCCACCTGGTAGCCAAGCATGTATGTTACCTGGGAACTGGTTTTTTTCCTAAAGTGGGAAGACATCCTTTTGTGGTTGAATTGTAGGCAATGCCGTTGGTCTAAGCGTTTCGGTGTGTCGAATTTGTACCAATGATTTTTCAACAGGTTTTTCCTGTCCCAAATAGAGAGCTGAAGTCTCCCATTAGTATTTTCACGTCATCTTGGTGAATTTTGCTCATAGTATTTTCGAGTGTGTTCCAGAATTTTTGGACATTTTCGGTGTTTTCTTTATTTTCGATGTTGGTGGGGGCATGTGCATTGATGAGTATATATTTTTTACTGGGGCTCTGGATGAGCATAGTCATAAGTCGATTGTTGATGGGCGTGATTTCTTTGACAGAGTTGATGATAAATCTGTGTTCGAGAAATGCAATG
Source organism: Schistocerca americana (assembly GCF_021461395.2). Taxonomy (NCBI): domain Eukaryota; kingdom Metazoa; phylum Arthropoda; class Insecta; order Orthoptera; family Acrididae; genus Schistocerca; species Schistocerca americana. The sequence continues at coordinate 390,547,702 of NC_060125.1, forward strand.
TCGAAGATTGGTACGCCTTTCGCTACCTTTTGTTGTATTTTGCTCTTGAAGATGCAATGGTTTCCGTAATGCAAGGTTTCATTGCCAATTAGTCATGGTTCTTGAAGAGCAAGGATGAGAAATTTTTGTCCGTCGATTTCTTTTGTGAGATTATTTAGTTTTCGTGTTTGGACCAATGTATCGACGTTTAGTTTTCAAATGCATGTTTTCTGCTTATAGGGGAATTTACCAGAGATCTTCGATATTCTCTGCCGTGCTAACCTGGACTCCCCAGAATCCGAAAATCCAACTGCCGCCTGTCGACAGGCGGGTTGTGTACCACCTGAGGTAAAGTTGACTTTGCTTCCACAGTTCATGTTTTTTTGTGTTTCACTGGTTTGGCCAGGGTGATTCCCGGACCGGACAGGACCAGAGGGTGTTGAAGCCTTTGGAAGCAAATTTTTTCAGCCAAGCTCATTGAACTAACAGACGGTGACCAGAGTAGCGGTGATTTTTACTCAGATGTGTCTCTGTTTGGGGTTCAGAGGATTGAGTAACCGTTCAGGATTGTGTTAGTATTTAGTTCACCCCAAGTATTTGATTTCCTCGGTACCACCCATATGGGGGAGGGTTTCCTCTATAGGCCACACGGGATGTTTATTATTATTATTATTATTATTATTATTGTTGTTGTTGTTGTCATTATGCCATCAGCAAATCCGATATGGTGTATCTTCCCACCACTGAAATAGATGTGTATTGTTCGATTCAGTATTTCCATCACATAAATATGGGTTATAATTACGTTACGTTGCTGCTAGTAGACATATTCCTCACTTTTTTTGAAACAGTTGCTACCTGTTACTCCATCATAGGAATTTATGTGCGCGGCATTGTTGCAATACCGACGTTCAAATTATCCGATTTCTGTAATTTCATTTCGATACCAGATCGTTCTAATCGGATTCAGCCAGGTAGTCTTAATGTGGATATCCGACTACGACTCTCATCATACGATAGACTGGGCAAACCACATTCTTAATCGGACTGTTGAATCTAGGTCACTTATCTATGACAGGGCCTGAATTCTTAAACACTATGTAAAATAATAAGCCAATGTGCTTATTGCAAATACGTTATTTAAATATAAATATATGTACTATCGAAATAACAGTTTATTTACAAGATCAGAGCCCCATCCATCATAGCAGAGCAGTGCGAGATTGGTTTCAGGGCCAAGAGAGGATAAAGCTGTTGCCGTTTGTTCGACGATCACCGAACATCAACCAGATAGAGAATATGTGGGCTGAGGTAACAAGGTCATTGCCATGTGGACCTACAAATGCAAGCTACCTTTAGACGAATATAGAAAACGTATGGTCGGAAGTAAACCATCACGCTACACTGTCGACGACTTAATGAAATCAATGCCCCTACGCCTTCGAGAAATCGTACGTAATGATCGTGGGTCAGTTGATTACTAAAAGTATATTCGTCCACAAAACCCATGTGGACAGTTATCTGATATCGGTAAACTTTGCTTTGTCGCAGCTCTTTAGCATACAAGTCCATTTACTTTCAGTCTCCTCTTTACAATTCTTGCAATGCAAGGTAATTGAAAAATCTCATCCACTCGACGCCAACTGAGGAACTGACTTGTGCATGTGATGTTCAACACACAGTAATTGTCACCCTCACTGGAATCAATGACTGTGTGTGTGTGTGTGTGTGTGTTGTCGTGTTCACGCACAATCTGAATCAATACTATTAACATTGGAGAGACCAGAAACAATAAATATTGCATCAAATATGACTGTAAAGTATTTTAATGCGATGGGAAGTTACAAACTGAATTTTTACCCAACCCACTTCGTGCCTATTACGTTAAGTAAGATGTATTAACTCCATAGTATCGTTAGCAGTGACAGTGTGCTCTTGTTGTCGAGGCTCGCGACAAGTGCAGCGATTAGCAGTGCCCAGTGCCGCCGCGATTCGTTTATGTTGGCTGAGCTGTGGACACTGCAGCAGACGCTTCGCCGTAAACAGAAAGAAATCACCTTGGCTCTGACTGCAGTGAGCGGATATCACTGCCTGCGTGTTCTTGTAGTAACCAACGTGAGACTCTATTCACTGGTGCCATGACGCAATTGCAACGGGTATCATGTCATTAGCCATCAGAATATTAACCAGTGATGAAATGTCCACTCTATTTGAATCCCAAGAAAATAGGAACCTTCTTACAAAGGAATGTGAGGTGATATCAAAATTTATGCAACATACAAAAATTAACTGCAGGGCTTTCATGTATGCAGTAGTAGCACACAAGGAAGTATTATGACTTAGAAGCGTGTATTTCAATTCCTCTTCTCATATTAACGCCCTTGTTCTAATATGAAGTGAGAAAATAAACACGAAAAACTAAAGTTCCTGAGAAGCATATGAGTAATTTCCTCTTCTCATTTCGTAACTTTTGTTGTAGTATGAAGTAAAAAAATAAACAGTTTAGGGTTCTGAAGCCTAATTTGACACCAGATTCTTATCGTAGGCGCTATCGGAAACGCAAAAAGCGGGGAGCTGTCCATTCTTTTGTCCAACAGTCTGTTTCCTTTCATGCATTATTCCCGCTAGGAGATTCTTATTTAAGGACTTGTGGGCATCAAGTTCTTCAGCAGAACAAGCCTTATGTTATTGTGCTAATTGCTGTACGGAAAAAATGCAACAAAGACGAGTTCTCCTAGAGCAGTGAGGATATTTGCACATGTCTGTATTCAGCAATGACTGCCAGCTGCAACAACACTTCACAGAATCCTTGCGGCAGGCAACACAACTGTGCGTGCACTTCAGACTTCATTCAGTAAGACGTCAGGAGATGGATGGAAACGTCAAATTAACGTCGCTTTCCGATTCGTATTCAATCCAGAACGAGGTGTTATCAAGGTAGTTGAGCGTTCTAGCAATTACACTTTTATAATTCCGATATGAGTATTCCGATAGCCAAAAGAACCCGCTAGTGTGAAACCATCGAGAACTGCATTAATATCAAACTGCAAGAACTTGAGACAATACGTGGACTCTTTTCTTCAATGGGTGACCTATTACTGTTATTTTTGGATTCTCTCCGTCCTAGTCGTGATGCAAATGGAACTTCAGAGGCGCTTTTCGCTATTCTTGGCAAAAATCAGCAACTTGCAATCACTGCGAGTCACAACTGCGTCGTGATAATGGTTCAGGTTGCAGTGGTTGTGGTGGTGTTATGCTGTCAAACTGCTTACAGTCAAGTTAATGGTGGCGCACACAATTTAGCGCTGACTACCTACTTAAGTAAAGATAGTGTTGTGGCGTTGTCGCTTGTCTTTATTTGGCCTCATCGTGAGTAATCCGATTTAACGAACATAGTACTCCATCCGCGAGCTGCTAATGACATAGTATCACTTCAGAGATTATCGTGCGGGTGTTACATTAATTCTGCAGTGAATTGCTTAACAAATATTACCCTGAGCTATGCAGCTGGAATGACTCATTACACAGGTACTCTATGTTGCACTTGGTTAAGTGATCAGTTCGCTGCAATCCTGCTTCTACTGTTCGTAAATACTTTACAATTTACAAAATTTTTAATCCAAAATACTGCATCTCGTTTCTTACAATAGTGCAATAAGGGCGCACTGGTTAGATTTAACTGAACATATCATAACAAAAGTTATGATATGAGAAGAGGAAATTACTTATATGCTTCTCAGGAACTTTAGTTTTTCGTTTTTATTTTCTCACTTCATACTAAAACAAGGGCGTTAATATGAGAAGAGGAAATGAAATATACGCTTCAAAAATGGTTCAAATGGCTCTGAGCACTATGGGACTTAACATCTATGGTCATCAGTCCCCTAGAACTTAGAACTACTTAAACCTAACTAACCTAAGGACAGCACATAACACCCAGTCATCACGAGGCAGAGAAAATCCCTGACTATACGCTTCCAAGACATAATATTTCCTTGTGTGCTTCTACTGCATACATGAAAGTCCTGCAGTTAATTTTTGTATGTTGCATAAATTTTGATATCACCTCACAATCCTTTGTGAGAAGGTTCCTATTTTCTTGGGATTCAAATAGAGTGGACATTTCATCACTGGTTAATATTCTGATGACTAATGACATGATACCCGTTGCAATTGCGTCGCGGCACCAGTGAGTAGAGTCTCCCGTTGGTTACGATCAGAACACGCAGGCAGTGATATCCGCTCACTGCAGTCAGAGCCAAGGTGATTTCTTCCTGTTTATGGCGAAGCGTCTGCTGCAGTGTCCACAGCTCAGCCAACATAAACGAATCACGGCGGCACTGGGCACTGCTAATCGCTGCACTTGTCGTGAGCCTCGACAACAAGAACACACTGTCACTGCTAACGATACTATGGAGTTAATACATCTTACTTAACTTAATAGGCACGAAGTGGGTTGGGTAAAAATTCAGTTTGTAACTTCCCATCGCATTAAAATACTTTACAGTCATATTTGATGCAATATTTATTGTTTCTGGTCTCTCCAATGTTAATAGTATTGATTCAGATTGTGCGTGAACACGAAAACACACACACAGTCATTGATTCCAGTGAGGGTGACAACTACTGTGTGTTGAACAACACATGCACCAGTCAGTTCCTCAGTTGGCGTCGAGTGGATGAGATTTTTCAATTACCTTGCATTCCAAGAATTGTAAGGAGAAGACTTAAAGTAAATGGACTTGTATGCTAAAGAGCTGCGACAAAGCAAAGCTTACCGATATCAGATAATTGACCACATGGGTTTTGTGGACGAGTATACTTTTAGTAATCAACCCACCCACGATCTTTATGTAAGATTTCTCGAAGGCATAGGGGCATTGATTTCATTAAGTCGTCGACAGTGTAGCGTGATGGTTTACTTCCCACCATACGTTATCTCGATAGTTCATATATTTATATTTAAATAACGCATTTGTAATAAGCACATTGGCTTATTATTTTCCACAGTGTTTAAGAATTCATGCCCTGTCGTAGACAACTGACCTAGATTCAACCGTCCGATTAAGAATGTGGTTTACCCAGTCTATCATATGATGAGAGTCATAGTCGGATATCCACATTAAGACTGACTGGCTGAATCCGATTACAACGATCTGGTATCGAAATGAAATTACAGAAATCGGATAATTTGAACGTCCGTATTGCAACAATGCTGCGCACATAAATTCCTATGATGGAGTAACAGGTAGCAACTGTTTAAGAAAAAGTGAGAAATATGTCTACTAGCAGCAATGTAACGTAATTATAATGCTCATTTATCTGATGGAAATATTGAGTCGAACAATACACATCTACTTCAGTGGTGGGAAGATACACCATACCGAATTTGCTGATGACATAATGATAATAATAATAATAGTAATAATAATAATCCTGTGTGGCGGATAGGGGAAAGCCTCCCACAAATGGGTGGTACCGAGGAAATCAAATACTTAGGGTTAACCAAATACTAACACAATTCTGAACGGCTACTCAATCCGTTGAACACAAAATCCAGATACGTCTGAGTGAAAATCACCGGTACTCTGGTCACCGTCTGTTAGCTCAATGAGCTCGGCTGAAAATATTTGCTTCCAAAGGCTTCGACACCCTCTGGTCCTGTCTGATCTTGGTATCATCCAGGCCAAACCAATGAAACAGAAGCAAACATGAACTGTGCAAGAAAAGTCAACTTTACCCCAGTTGGCAGCTGGATTTTCGGATTCTGGGGAGTACAGCCTAGCACGGCAGAGAATATTGGAGATCTCTGGTAAATTTCTCTACAAGCAGAAAGCATGCATTTGCAAACTAAACATCGATACATTGATCCAAAAACGGAAACTAAATAATCTCACATAAGAAGTCTACCGACATAAAATACTCATGCTTGCTCTTCAAGAACCACGACTTACTGACAATGAAACCTTGCATTACGGGAACCATCGCATCTTCAAGAGCAAAACACAACAAAAGGTAGCGAAATGCGCACCAATCTTCGGCAAGGCATTTCTCGAAGACAAATCTATCATCAACTGTGTCAAACAAATCACACCCATCAACAATCGACTTATGCCTATGCTCTTTCAGAGCCCCAATAAAAAATATACATTCATCAATGCACATGCCCCCACCAACATCGAAAATAAGAAAAACACCGAAAATGTCGAAAAATTCTGTAACTCACTCGAAAATACTATGAGCAAAATTCACCAAGAGAATTGAAAATGCTAATGGGAGACTTCAACTCCCTATTTGGGACAGAAAAAACCTATAGAAAAATCATTGGTACAAATTCAACACACCGAAACACTTACACCAACGGCACACTTCTGACTCATATTTGCCAACAATTCAACCTCAAAATGATGTCTACCCACTTAAGGAAAAAACCAGTTCTCAGGTAACATGGTTGGCTACCAGGTGCTAGCTGCTTTCGTTCCCCTTTCGAGACTCGCTGAAAGCCAGATTTTTAATTCTTTTGTAGCAGAGCTACAAGCCAGCAGATACTAACTCAATAAGGGAATCACAATACAACGCTCGAGCAAAATTCGTCTTGCTACTTTTAGTACCTCTTAGTATCAGAGAGAAAACCTTACGGAACTGCAAAATTCATAATGCCACTTTTGTTTTCAGCCGACATATTTTTTATTGTGCCTACATAATTTTATCTATGAACTGCCACATTTTCATAATACTTGGCCACATTTTCCTAATACTTGCGAATGGTACAGGAAATGAAGTAAATACAGACCTTTTTGAAGTCAAAAGTCGGTAATATCCTGCTAATTAGTTTTAAAATAGGCGCAATCATCTTACAGATACTTAATGTTTTGTTATGATAGACTGCCGTCGTGATGTTTCTGTAGTAAGCTGAATTTAATGTGTGTTAGTACAGTGAATATTTTTATTGCGTTTTCCATTAGTTTACTGAACGCAACAGTAATCATCAAAGAGAAATCAATCAGCAGCTGAATTTTCTTTCTCGATATCTAAAACAATCTGACAATCCTTTCTTTCAGGAGTGCTAGTTCTGCAAGGTTCGCAGGAGAGCTTCTGTAAGTTTGGAAGGTAGGAGACGAGATACTGGCAGAAGTAAAGCTGTGAGACCGGGCGTGAGTCGTGCTTCGGTAGCTCAGATGGTAGAGCACTTGCCCGCGAAAGGCAAAGGTCCAGAGTTCGAGTCTCGGTCGGGCACACAGTTTTAATCTGCCAGGAAGTTTCAATGCTAAAGTAGTTTACAAGTTCCACGCCCGTAGATACCTGCTGCTTCTAACGATGCCATTAAGCCAGTGTAGTTCGAAGAGTATTTTCGTCCAGAAATGAATTGCCTTGACAGTTGATCGATCAAGAGCAGGAAACGTAAAATTCTACGAGTATATGACGAGAGGGACAAGTGCTTGAGAGAGGACTTCCCTATCAATACAAGTGCCTGAGAGACGACTTTCCTATCAAACTCCAGGATAGTTTTGTTTCTCAAATCAACAGAGTGCGTTATCATGCAGTAGCACAGGTGATGTAGTTTTACCAGTCGATTTTCTTACACTGCCTCTGAAAGTTATCTCAGTTGTTGGCAACTAATTCCTGCTGTGATGCACACACGACTTGGGGCAGAATTCGTAGCTCAAAACACATTTTTGGAGCTATCAGATGTAAACTATTATGTTCACACTACCCTTTGTCGAGTTTATGTCTTTTGGTGGGGCTCAGCCATTCATTTCTTCTTAGGAAGTTAATGGTAAAGGCAGCAGAACTCGTCACCAGTAACAGTACTGCATACGAATGCTCAATGAGTAACCTGATGACGTCGATAATAGTCACTCCGTTGATTTTTCAAATGTGTGTGAAATCTTATGGGACTTAACTGCTAAGGTCATCAGTCCCTAAGCTTACTCACTACTTGACCTAAAGTATCCTAAGGATAAACACACACACCCATGCCCGAGGGAGGACTCCAACCTCCGCCGGGACCAGCTGCACAGTCCATGAATGCAGCGCCTTAGACCGCCGTTGATTTTTGTTGTTTAGAAATTAGGGTAAGCGGTACTCCTACACCAGACTTCTGAACTTTCCCTGTTGAATGCTAATATCGCATGATGGTAAAATGGTAATCTGTCACATATATCAGTAGTCGAGACTTCCTTTATGTGGAAATCATTCATGCCAGAACGATCTTTGTTGAAACAAGAATATCTTTTTCTGGCGTATTTTTCCCAAAAGCACTCGTTCCACACACAGTTCAAATCTTTCTAGCTGCCTCCTCTACATTAACCTCTCTGTTATACCATAAGTAAACCTTGTGTTGCAGATGTTACACCTTTTCCACTTGCGGCTCAATTTTACAATGCTTAATTGTAGTTCATGATTTTCAAGTATGCATAATCCAATGCTTAAGTGCAAGATGTTAACTAGAACTTCAAATTCGAAAATGACAGTTGATACACACACTGACAGCGTGGCGCCGCGTTCACATGGGCGGCGCCGGATTTCAGGCTTCGGGTGGCGTCTGGCCGGTGGCCGGTAGCCGCTGCAGCGCGAGGAAACGCTCGAACGTGAGCTGATATGATCGCGACGCAGCGACGAGCTGTCCTGCGGAATTGTTTCTGGAATACTTGTTATTGCTGGTGCCTGGTGGGTAGAATGTTAAGTGAATTACCTTCGATGTTCAATCAGACTCATAACTTTAAACAGAAATGCGGTAAAAAAAAAAAAAGTTGGATGCGAACACGCGACTATAGGTTTAGATTGCACGAAGATTACCACTTCTTTTTTCCTTTTTCTGAATTTTATTTTTATTGTTTTTATGTTTTTTTGTTTTTTTTGTTTTGTTTTGTTTAGTTTTGTTGTGTAATTGATCAGAGGTCTTCTGCGCCCTGCTGATAATATGTTGAGTCACGTCTTCTCGAAATTGATGTGTTCCGTTCAATTGTTCAGAAATGTTCATTGGCTCAAACAGGAAACCTTCTTCTCTCTTGGCTTAACACATTCCAGATGTGAGGCGGGTCGTGGAAAGCACTCCAAAGGAAGTTCGAGAAAAATTGTCTGTATTTTGGGTGACGGACAACGACATAATGACGGTCATTGAGGTATGTCCAAAAATCGAGTACAGAGTCTACAGTTTGTCCAAATAGGTAGTGAATGGCATGTCCGCAAATCCAATTCACAGCATTGGTCTCTGTCCGAGGAAAATAGTCACGTTCCGGAAACAATAATAAAAGGGGAGTAATCCGATCCGGAATGTCCCGCGTTAGAAAAGCGACAATACGACGAATCAAGTGCCAAACCTCCGCCGCCGGTCCGCAAACAAACCGATGTTCATCATTGTCTGGCACTCCACACGTGGAACATAGAGGTGATTCGGCGAGGTGGATACGATGAAGGCGAGATTGGTTGATTTGCTTACCATTGACAGTTAGGTACCAGTCAGATTGAACATTCGTGTCAAGGTAACAGACGAAAACTGCGCGCCATACATGACGCCAGTCAACCTGGGGGAACTTTTGTTCACTTGGGTTAGGTGGACGACCTAATTGGAGGGCATTGTATACTGCCTTTGTCTTGAGTAAAAGCTGTCTTGGTAAAGTGAGGCGTAGATAACTGAGTTCAAGAAAGAAGTATCGTATATAATGGAACTGGGCCGGAACATCCGAGATCATCACTGGGGCTGACAGTAAGACCAGCGTATGTACCGACAGGAGGAGGCCAGTGAGGCTCGTTGGGCAACGTGTCCATACCGTCATCTGGGAGCTGACAAATAGGGCGCGAGCTCTATCCGGCACGTGAAACAGACCTATCCCACCTCGTTCACGGGGAAGAGTAAGGGTTGCATAGTTAACTCTGAACAACAGCCCAGAGCTGACGAAAGATGCCATCGCTGCCAACATGCGACGTGCCACAGTAAGCGGGAAAAGTAGAACTTGTGCTACATGGGGAACTCGGGATGCGATATATATATTGACATATCGAGCTCGTTGGAGAATATCTAGGGATCGAAGGCGATGGTCCATAAGACCTGCTCTGATCATTAAAAGGAGGCGTCGGCAGTTGATAGTGGCTGAACGCCGGAGATCAGATGAAAAATCTATTCCCAAACAGCGAATGGTATCAACGGTTGTGAGAGGTGTAACGCACTTCACGGGAAGTCCCGTGCCAATGAACATAACTTGTGACTTACGTACGTTTAAAGAGCTACCCAACGCCTCACCAATAAGTCGCTACCCACGTCAAAACAGCTCGAACCTCGTCGGCATTACGTAAACAGATGACTACATCGTCAGCATAGGCCGTGCAACAGAATCGGTATCGATCTATGGCCAACCCCACCAAACGTTGTCTGAGTCCACATAGCAAGAATTCCAAGGAAAAGGCGTACAAAATCGCTGATAGAGGGCAACCTTGACGTACGGATCGACCTATTTTTATCGGAGGAGTGAGTCTGTCATTGCCATAATCCTGGAAGAGGCACCCCGCAGAAGGCGCATCACTACCGTGATAACGGCGACTGGGAAACCCATATGGTGGAGAACGGCCGTACGGAACGAATGGTCAACCCTATCAAAAGCTTTACCAAAGTCCAAAGACGCAAGTGCCCCAGAGAGGCGTTGTGCCTGGGTGACGGCGATCATATCCCTGTAGCTGCATAAAGCCGTGCGGATATTATTATACCCTCCCAAAGTTGCTTGGTCTGGCGACACAACATATCGGGCAACGTTTTTAAATCGTGTCGCCAAAAGGCGAGTGAAGATTTTCATATCACTTTTAAGGAGGGTGAGGGGCCGATAATCACTGATATTGTTGCCACCATGCGGTTTATGTATAGGAATAATAATTCCTTCCATGAAAGCGTCCAGCACAGGTACTTCCAGAGACATCAGTTCCCGACAGATGGAGGTGAAGGTAGACTCTAACAAATCACGGAAGGTGCGATAAAATTCGAGGGGAAGACCGTCGGGTCCTGGGGAGCGATTGATGGTTCCTGCCCGGATCGGATCGCGGACTTCATCATCAGTCACCTCTGACATCAAGTCAATCGCCGCATCTCCTGGGATACCACCGAAGTTGAGCTGTGAGACTTCCTCAGACAACTCTGGGGAATGTGGAATTGCGGCGTAGAGCTGCTGGTAGTGGGCGTGAAGCACATTCCCTATTGCAGATTGGGTTACGTAGCGACTCCCTTCTTGGTCTGTTAGGACGTGAATCAATTTTCGGCGTCGATGTTGGCGTTCTTGGATGATATGGTACATCGACGGATGTTCATGAGGCATGCGATCAGCAGTACGGGATCGTACTATCGCTCCTTCCAAATGCCTTCGCATGAGATTGGAGATTTGGGCCTTAGCATGGTTCATCCTTGTATGGCGCTCAGGGCAGGCTGGCATCGTGGAGCATTCTCGTAGGATCCTGTAGTAAAAGTCCATAGTGCTCTTCCTCCAGGCGACAACATCTTTGCCATATCGGATCAAAGTTTTTCAAAGAGCAGGTTTTGCACACTGGATCCACCAGGATATGGTAGACGGATACGTGGGACGGCGTCTGTTACATGTGATCCAAGTCCCTTCTATTAGAAGTCGACAGTCAGGTGAATTAAGAAGTGCCATTTCAGTTTCCAGAAACCACGTCTGTCCCATACTGCCTGTCTTGTGAGAACAACGTCACGGAAGTAAGCCTCATGATCTGAGAAAGCAACAGGCCAGATTTCAGCCTGTCGAGTGTGTTGAATTAGGGATCGCGAGATGTAGATGGGATCCAGTCAGCTAGAGGAGTGCGCAGTGTAGTACGTAAAGCCCAAAAGATCACCGTGAACATGTCTCCACGTGTCGACAAATTGTAGCCGCGTGACGACTGTTTCCAGAGCTGCGCATGGCGAGTGACGCGGCAGTTGATCCTGAGGTCGCTGGGTGCAGTTGAAGTCTCCACCCACCCAGTCATCGTGTGGTCCCATAAAAAGGGGTGTAACTTCATTTGCGAAGAAGGCATTGCGTTCTCGACGGTAGCTGGAGCCCAACGGCGCATAAATGTTGACGATGCGTACACCAAAGAGAGTAAGGGCCGTTGGGGAGGTATAGGACATCTTCGGCAGGAAGACCTTCTCGTAAGATGATGGCAACACCACTACCGGTGTCCGAAGCAGGAGAAAGATGCGCCGTGAAGCCATGTGGTGGTGAAAAATCGGCGACATGCACTTCCTGACAAAGCGCAATATTTATGTACGCATCATAAATCGTATCGCGGAGCAGCGCTAGTTTGTGGGGCGCACGAATGGTCGCGAGGTTAAGCACTGCGACACGATAATGCTGGTGTTGGAGTCCCACAGGCACAGGTGGGGCTCCTTCTTCAGGAGCGAGAGGTCGTCGATTGTGCCGGTCCGTTGAAGAGGCTGCTACTGTGGAGAGTTTGCGGTCCCGGGCACAACCGATGGGGGTGCCACATCATCAGCACCGTCTACCCCATTCCCTTCGATCTCCATGTCGTCTGCCCAGGAGACTGATACTGCGGTAGGGTACCGGCTGTGTACATCATCCATGTGGAGAGGAGACGTAGTTTCCGGCTCAGCGGATAGACTCTCTTCAACGTCGACCTGTGGGGCGACGGCGCCAGTAAGGAGGGGTGTTCGTTGTCAGTGGTCACCTGTGGCGGGTCTTTCGCATCAGACTTTTGGTCATCAAAGAGCGGTTTGTCATCCACCTTCGGGTCTGCATCCCTGGTATCCATCCATAGAATGGATTCATCAGGGGGTGTACGGCTACATTTCTTTCTCTTTCGTGTCGACCCTTGTTTTCGAACAGGTCGTTCAGAGTCCGATTGCGGGTGGCTTTCGTCTGACTCCAGACCAGTCTGAAGGAAAGCAGAAGTAGGTACCACTCCCGGATCAACGTCCATCTCAGTAGCATTTTCAGTCACAGTGCTGCGATGATTCGGCAGGTCAGGATCTGGCATCTGTGGCACCTCAGAAGGAATCTCAGGAGCGGTTGCATCTACCTGATCAGACGACGTCAACGGAGCAAGAAGACCCTGTGTAGAGGTGCTACCTTCCTGGGCAACCTTGGCATATGTGATAGGGATCTGAGTGATAACCGCTGGGAACGCTTCCTCGCCGACCGGCGTCTGGATCAGGCGGCGTCGCATGCAGGCGGATCTGACGTGGCCTTCTTGTCCACAACTCGCACATGTTCGGGGTTGGCCGTCGTACATGACAACGGCTTGCACTCCGCCAATTGTCAGGTATGATGGTATATCTTTTTCAGTTCAATTTTGACCTGACGCACACTATTAAGGACATGGTAGGTCATGAAGGTTTGACATTTTTCCACTACGTAACCGATGATGTTACCGTATGGTTGTAATGCAGAGGCAACTTCGTCCTTCGGCACTTCAAAAGGTAGTTCAAACACCCTAATCGTACGTTGACCATACTCTGCGAGTTCAAGTGTTACAGCTCCGACGTGACCATCAGAGTATTTGAAATTAAGTCCATTGGCATGGCGGTGAATAACATCTTCACACACCTTGGTGTTTGTCATTTTAATATGAACGACACTACTTGTGGTCAAAAAATGGATTCTGATAATGTGGTTAGGATCCAAACGAACTTCTTCACGTAGGAACGTTTCAACTTCATGTGCACGAGGTCGCGCATGTTCAGCTGGGAAGGAAACTTTAAGGGTCGCACGGCGGTAAGCGCTCGACATGCTGCTCGCAGTGGGTGGACACAAGCCTCAAAGCTACGACGCGGAAGTAAACAATGCCTGCAGCGGACCACTGGCTGGCACGCGGGGCCGTCCGCATACTGCCACGGCTGAGAGCCGACTGACCACTAAACCACGGGCTCACACAACCCCAGAACATCTCGGAAGTAGACAACACTTCCTCCTAACACTTCCACATCTTACAGTGTTGCCAGATTGTGCAGATGGCCCGACTTAGAGTTGTCAAGGGTGGTCAGTTTTATTGGCCACCTTAAGTGAATGACTCAGACTTAGTCTCAGTGGCGGCCGGCTGGTGGTCAGTTTTTATGTCTAAGACTGTACATCAGCATAACAGGTGTAAAACAAAGTATAGGGATATAAATTGAAAGATGCACTTGACTGTAAAGCCTTCAAAAACTACTGCAGCAGAGTATTATTGAAAGATATTTCATAATAACAAAATAAATTCTGACAATATTATGAAAAGAATACATTGATACTATCTGAGTGGCAATCAAGCCTTATCATAATATTGTCATTATTCCATCCTGGGTTTCCCATTGTGGAAAAGAAATTCTGGTCACATATACAGGCTGCTGGCACCACAGTCAGTGTCCAGACACTCGTGGACAAGAAAAGAAACAAAATTTATAGTAGCAAAGCAAAAGCAGAAATTTACTGAGTTCTCCATCAGTGCTTGGCATAGAATAATAACAATATTAAGAAGGAAAAAAACATTAGTGGCACTGAAAAAACAAATGAAGTCTCCAAGTTCCAGGGCCCAATGGAATCTCTGTGAGATTCTTTACTACATTTGTAACTGATTTAGCCCTACTTTTAATTATAAGGTACTGTAGAGCCCTCAAACACAAAACTATCCTCAGTGGTTGAAAGAATGAACAGGTCACACCCTCTATAAGAAGGGTAGTGCAACTGATCACAAATGTACTACCCAATATCCTTCACATCTGCTTGATGTAGAATCTTAGAACACTTCCTGAGCTCAGGTGTAACAAGGTATCTGAAACAGAATAACCTCTTCCATGCTAACCAGCAGTGATTTCAAAAACATTAATCTAGTGAAATCAAACTCTCACTTTTCTCCAATAAAATCGGAAGACCATGAATCAAGGCAGCAATACAGATACAGTATTTCTTGACTTCTGAAATGAATCCAACTCATTACCACTCACACACTTATTGTCAAAAGTACACCTGTATGTGCTAATATGCGGAATTTGTGACTGGACTGAGAATTTAAGGGTAGAGAGGACATAGATTGTTATCCTTGCAACATGTTTTCGTGCTGCATTAATAGAAATGTTGTTTTGTGTATTTGCAGAGAATTAGCAACTTTTTAGCTAGATCAGATTAAAAGATGATCATCAGACTTAATTTAAAGTTGTTTGTTCACTGCCTTATAACACACTGCACCAGCTAAAATGCAGTCCCACTGTGAATGCTGTTCTTGAAAGATGGGATGAGTTGGTTGATGTTCACGAGCAGCTGGAAATAGCCCTGACTACTGTCAAATGATTGGCAGTTGCTGCAAATCGCTGTGTTGGAAGAGCTCCCGAGAGCCGCGTACCTGTGATACCTGTGTTCACAAAAAAGTGCCAGAGTTTGAAGCACTCATGAAAAGCACTGAAGCTCACATAATACTGGGTACGTGAAGGTAGTCGAAACCTGGAATTGATAGCAGTGAGAATTCTGGGGAAACTTTAAGAGTATATCAGATTGATAGACAAGTAACTCAAATGCACTGAGGTAAAATTGAAGCTGCATGTGAGATCATTTGGGCAAGACTCAGTATCAGGTGTGGGCATAAAATGAAAATTGAATTCTTGTAATGCTCACCAGACTCATCTCCTGATGTAATCAAAAGTTTAGAGAAAACCTCAGTTCACTTGGTTGTAAGTTCTTCAATCATACTGTAATCATTGGTTGAGACTTTAATCATCCAACAATCAACTGGGAAAATTACACTTTTGTTAGTGGAGGTCATAAGTCATCCTGTGAAACTTTACTAAATGCCTTCTTTCAAAACTATATAGAACAGGTAGCTAGGAACCACACTCATGATGAAAATATATTTGATCTAATGGCAACAAAACAGTCACTGTAAAGAAACTTCTAAACAGAGATTACTGCATAATGGATGTTAAACAAAAGGTAGATATAGAGAGAAGTTAAAATGAAACTTGTTCGGCTGTCAAGAGGGCAATGTGTGATGCCTTCAATGGCTACTGTAGCAGAATAATGTCAAACTGATCTCTGCAGAAACCAAAGAAATTCTAGTCATATGTTAAGCTGTTAGTGGCACCAAAGTTAGTGTCCAGCCCCTAGTGAATGAGACAGGAACTGACACTGAGGGTAGCAAAGCAACAGCTGAATTACTTAACTTCATCTTCAAATGTCATATTAAAAACACAGAAGAATTGCCTGAATTTAAGTCTTGTACCCTGCAAATGATGAATGAAAAAAGTATTAGTGTCCATGGTGTTGAGAAATAGCCAAAATCATTAAAACTGAACAAAGCTCCCAGGCAAAATGGAATTCCAGAAGACTCTATACTGAATGTGCTGCTCAGTTAGAACCTCTTCTAACTATAATCTATCACAGAGCTCTCAAACAAAAAACTGTGCCCAGTTCTTGAAAAAGGCACAGATCACACCCACCTACAAGGAGTGTAATAGAAGTGATCCACAAAACTACTGTTCAGTATCCTTGACATTGATTTTTTGAAGAATCTTAGAACGTATTCTGAGATTAAACATAATGAGGTACCTCAAACAGAATGACCTCCTCAATGCCAACTAGCATGGATTTTGGAAACATTGATCTTGTGAAACCCAACTCACACTTTTCTCCTGTAACATACTGAAATCTGTGGGTCAAAGCAATCAGGTAGGTGCTGTATATCTTGATTTCTGAAAATACTTGACTCAGTACCACATCTACACTTACAATCAAAAGTACAATCATATGGAGTATGAAGTGAAATTTGTGACTAGATTGAGGACTTCTTGACAGGGAGGAAGCAGCGCATCATCTAGGATGGAGTTTCATCATAAGATGAAGAAGTAACTTCGGGTGTGCCTCAGTGAAGTGTGTTGGGACACTTGCTGTTCATGTTGTATATTATTGATGTCGTAGACAATATTAATAGTAAAGTTAGGATATTTTTGCAGATGATGCAGTTACCTGTAATGATGTACTTATCTGAAAGAAGCCTTTATCAATAGTCAGTCAGACCTTGACAAGACTTCAAAGTGGTGTAAAGACTGGCAACTTGCTTCAGATCTTCAGAAAAATAAAATTCACTCCACAAATTGAAAAAAAAAGAACATAGTATCCTGTGACTATAATAGAAACAAGTCACTGTTAGAATTTGCTAACTCATACAAAAACCTGGGTGTAACACAGTACAGGAGTAGGAAACAGAATGATTGCATAGGCTCAGTCAGGGGTAAAGGAGGTGGTTGGTTTATTCACAGAATACTGGCGAAGTGAAAGCCATCTACAAAGGAGATTACTTACAAATCAGTTATGCTACCAGTTCTAGAACAATCCTGAAGTGTGTGGGACCTGTACCAGATAGGCGTAACAGGATATTGAACGTATACATGTAAGGACAGCATGAATGGTCACAGGTTTATTTGATCCATGGGAGAGTGTCACAGGGGTACTGAAGGAGCTGAACTGAAAGACTCTTCAAGACAGACATAAACTATCCTGAAAATGTCTATTAACAGAGTTTCAAGAACTGGCTTTAAATGATTACTGTAGGAATATACTACAAACCCCTATATATTGTTCACATAGGGATCATAATTACTGAACACACAGAGTAATTCAAACAACCATTCTTCCTGCACTCCGTTCATGAATGGAATAATTGGCACAATGGGAAGTACCCTCTGCAATTGCACCTCACAGTGGTTTGGCGTGTATGGACGTAGATGTAGATTTAGAGATGCGGAAGTAACTTTAGTTGTGTTGTCGAGAAGTATGTAAGGATTCTTTCTGTTCTATTTTCTGCTGCTACAGTTTACAATAAATTATTGTCCGAAAAAAAGTTGCTCAAATATTCTGTCACATTACTAACAACATTCCAACGTGGTACAAAGATTGGAAACTTGCTTTAAATGTTCATATATATAAAATTCTACAGCTAAAAAAATAAGAAAAAACATAGGTTACTATGACTACAATATACACAAGTCACATTTGGAATCAGT
This sequence comes from Schistocerca americana, assembly GCF_021461395.2. NCBI lineage: Eukaryota > Metazoa > Arthropoda > Insecta > Orthoptera > Acrididae > Schistocerca > Schistocerca americana. The sequence continues at coordinate 390,565,646 of NC_060125.1, forward strand.
GAATGCATGCTATCATTTGGGTGTAACAAACTGTATGTTTATGAACTGGAACTGTCATATAGTTTCAGTAATATGTAAAGTAAGGCGCAAACCAGTTCATTGGGGAATACTATGAAAATGCAATGAGCCTACAAAGGAGATTACCTGTAAAATTCTCATGCTACTAACCGTACAATTTTGCTCAAGTGTGAGCAAACCATATCAAATAGGACTAACTGTGTATACTGAACCTATGCAAAGAAGGGAAGCAAAAATGGTCGCAGGTTTGTTTGACCCACAGGAGAGTGTTACAGAGATTTGCTAAGAAAACTAACTAGCAAGTGCTTGAAGACAGATGCACACTATCCCATAAAAGGCTTCTCAGAAAATTTCAAACAGCAACTTTGATGAATCTATAAATATGTTATAATCCTCAAAATATTGCTTCCACTGAGATCACAAAGACAGGATTGCCGTGTGCACCAAGATGTTCAAGCAATGATTCTTCCACACTCCAAATGTGAATGTAACAGCAAAAAGCCTTAATGACTGGTGCAATGAACTGGACCATCTGCTATGCACTTCACTGTGGTTTGCTGAGCACAGATGTAGAACATGGAAACTTCAAGAAATGAAAATAATATAAATATGTATAAAACTAAAAGGAATATTTTAATGATGAGGAGCTATAATTGTTTTATAAATATGGTACAAATAAATTGGGCTGTGACAAGAGCTGCAGCATGTCACAAATCAATATGATAGACAACTGAAACACCAGGTGGATGAAGAGTGCTACAAACTGAAGAATTTTGAATGTGTAAAATTGATGTGTGGCTGTTCAGCAAACAAAAATGGATAGAATGATTTCCGGTGTTTTGCTCTGCCTAAAAGGAGCTTGGGAAGATAAAATTAGCTATCAAAGCCAATGTTATGTGCAGTAGTTTTTGACAATCACAATAGAGAAACATCAACTGATTGCAGATTCTGTGGATGGTATGTCTGCAGAAAACATCATCATAGAACAGCATTTAGTGATAGTGCAAAAATCCACAAAAACCAGAAATTTAGTTTACACAGGTATCTGTGGACTGATGGAGGACCGAGTGAGGTGGCGCAGTGGTTAGACACTGGACTCACATTCGGAAGGACGACGGTTCTATTCCGCGTCCGGCCATCCTGATTTAGGTTTTCCGTGATTTCCCTAAATCACTCCAGGCAAATGCCGGGATGGTTCCTCTGAAAGGGCACGGCTGACTTCCTTCCCCATCCTTCCCTAATCCAATGAGACCGATGACTACGCTGCCTGATCTTCCCCAAACCAACCAACCAACCAACTGATGGAGGAAAGAATCATCAGTACTTTCCTTTATTTAAAGGCGAATTTTCAAGAGTCACTGCCTCATATTTTTTCCCACACACAGAGAAAATAGAAGAAAAATTACCACTGTTTTAAAAAATATAACGATTTAATCTGATTTTACAGTAGGAGAATTACATATAAATGGTGGTAAGGAGTTTAGTAACAATGATATGAGTCATTTTGCTGGCTCATTTACACAAAAACTTTCAATTACTGCAAAACATACTTCCCAGTAAATTGCAGTTGCTGAGTTTGAACACAGAACCCTCTGTGAAATGGCATATTCTTGGCCCTGCTCTGCTGAACATCTACTAAAAGCATTGCGGGATGAAGCAATTTTGGCTGCAGCCTGTATCTTGAATCAATTTGGTCCCATGAAAATTAAGGCAAGTTCCCAATTCAAATATTTTCAAGACGGAACAAAGCATTATGCTTGGACGCCAACATGAAAACAAAAGAAATTTGATGATTAATCTACTACAAAATATGTCGTTGGTTAAGTAGATTGTGGGCACTATTGTTTACTTTCCAGAAAAATGGCGTGTCTACATATGCAGAGATTTGTAGCTTCAAACAATTACTAAAGCCACTGTGTCATGTTAAAAGGGCTGTTTGTACTTCAGATATTGAGAAATATGATGAGGTTTCAAGAATCTAACATGAAACAGTTAAATTTGAAGAGATTATTAACAAGATTGTTTCAACAGACATATATCTAATGACTGTGTTAGCAGTCACTTGTATGTCAGTGAAATGCAGTTTGGTAGCAATTTAGAAGTAAGTTGCAGTAAAGATTCAGACCATCAGCTAAGGATGATGTTCCTTCATGAAGCAGCAAAGAATTATATGCAAGCAATAAAGTCAGAAGACACTGAAAACTGGAAGGAAGTCAAATGAGAATCACTGAATTACCTTGAGAAGAAGTACAGTAATTATCTTAAACAAGTAAGGTTAGTGCAAACTGGCTTTTCAACATAAAATTAAATGCAAATGATAAATTGGTTTGGTAAAGTCAAAAGGGTATGTATAGTGATTTGCAATAGGTTATACTGACATATCTAGTCTTGCAACAAGATCCGAGACATGACTGAGACATGACTGGGACATGAAACAATTTTATGTAAGGACTGCATTTCTAACCTGTATATTTGGCGAACAAATTTTATCATCCAGAATGCTATGACAGTAATAAAGGACCTGTAAGCAAATTGTTGAAAACTACGGTTTGAAGCAAGCATCAAACTGCTGATTTACATGTATTGTTAAATTTCACTCCAGATGTAATGTCTGGGAGATCTGTATTGTTCTTCACATATTCCACAATGAAAGTATGATACCATTACTGATTTTTCCTGTTGATGATGGACTGATTATTGTGCAAAACCGTAAGTGTAGACAGATGGACTCATCATCACAAAGCAGATCAGTATGCAGCGTATATGACTTTAGCAGATACAACACCACAACAGATGCATTTTGGCATGTAATAATACTGGCTGTCCAGTCAATCACATCATCACAGCATTATTCAAATCTGCAAGTCACTGAGTAGTCAACAATCATTGTGTCATCCCCAGCTGAGGTCCAGAGATGGGGAGGGTCAAATTGAGGCCCTCGCAGCCTCTAGGACACTGGGATCACATAGCCAGATGTCACTTGCCTCAACTGAACAGCTGCGGCTGCCTCACTAGCAGTGAAACAAAATCAGTCAGTGACATCAGCGCATGACACAATGCTGCTGCAGAATGTCTACTATGCAAGGTTGCTCTGTGCTTGGGTCATGGAGAGTGCCATCACAAAGCTTCTCCGCTGTGAGATAAAAACCTGACCACATCATGGAACATGGATGATGAGGATCAATGCCACACTCACCACATGATGAGAGTGCACAACTGCAGCTGCAATAAAATTTTTGAAATGATAAAGAATTCATATGCATGCCACCTGTCTTGCTATGGCCACTTTACACATCTGACAGACTCCTGTAGTGTTCATCTACCCATCGCTCCCCCAATTCTCAGGTGGAGTGAGCTGGATGCCAACCTGACATCCTGGAGAACACTCTTTCCACCCATTGATAGTGAACATTTGATGCTAATCTGCTACAATGAGCTCTGCAGATTCAGAGAGTAAATTTACTGAACAGTTGGCTAATTGCTTCCATGTCACTGTAGACAATCTTGATTACTATTTAGGTTTATAAATCAAGAACTTAGACAACAGGATTCAAATAAATCAGTCTACATTTAAGATGAGGATTTTACAGAAATGTGGCATGATGGATAGCAGGTGGGTCACTGGTTTTCAATAATGCTGAACTCTATTTCGGAATAGTTGCAAATCTGATGAACTTAATACATTCCACAACACAAAATTTATTGTACGTAATTAATCTGCCTTTGACAGTTCAAGATACAAAAACAAAGGTGCATCATGCACTGCTGAAACTATTACTTAGGTATACTAAAATGACAATATTATGAAAAGGAAAGATTGCAATTCACCATACAGCACGGATGTTGGTAGCAGATACGCAGAACAAAAAGACTATCAAACAAATAGGCTCTTGGCCAAAAAGGCTTTAATCAGAATTAGACAATACAAACATGCAATGAAAAATCACACACACATGACCACAGTCTCTGACTGCTCAGGCCAGATTGTGAGCAGTAGTGCATGATGGGAAAGCAGTCTGGGTGGTAGCGGTAAGGGTGGGCTGGGGTGAGGAGGGGGAGGGGTAGCAGAGCAGGAGTGGGGTACAGTAAAGTGCTACTTGCAGGAGCATACATGTACAAGGTGTACAGAGGGTAGGGCAGCTAGGTGAAGTCAGGAGGTTAGACAGAGGATAGGGAAGGGAGAGGGGAGGCAGGGGCAGTGGATAAGGAGAGAAGTAAAAGGATTGTCAGTGCGCTGGTGGTACCACATGCTAACCCACTTGTCACTATTAATTCCACCACCCTTTACACTAATATTCCTAATACCCTTGGCCTTGCCACTATTGAACTCTACAGTTCCCAATGCCCACTGGATTTCATGCCTACAACCTACTTACTAGTCACAATGTCCAACTATTTCCTCACCCACAATTACTTCACCTTTGAAGGCATCACCAGCAAACAAATACAGGGTATGGCAATGGGCACCCACATGGCAGCATCCTATGACAACATATTCACGGGCCATGTGGAGGAAACCTTTCTAACCACGTAGAAAACCAAAAATCTTACCTGGTTCACATTCTTTGTTGACATCTTTGTGATCTGAATCGAGTTGTGAGGGCACTGTGCCCTTTCCACATTCCTCCTGAACCTCAACACCCCCTCTCGCATTCACTTCATATGGTCCTTCTCAACCCAACAAGCCAGCTTCCTTGACATTGATCCCCACTCAAAAATGGCTATGTCTGTACCTCCATCTATATCAACTCTTCCAACTGCAAGAAATAACCTCCACTTCAACAGCTGCCACCCATTTCATACAACCTACTTACCCATCCCCACTGCATATGTAATGATGAGCAGTCTCACTTGAAGTATACCAAGGGTCTCACTGATGTCTGTAATTACATTCCCAACCTCTTACACAAACAGATCTCCCATGCCTTATTTCTCCATGTACCAAAGTCCCACCATCTTACCACCGAGGAGCATTCCCCTCATCACTTAGTACCAGTCAGGACTGGAGCAACTGAATCACATGCTCTGCCACAGTTTCAACTACCTGCTCCCAACTTATGCCTCAGGGCACATATCACTGTATTAGACCTAGAGGCAAGACCTGTCCCATACATCCTCCCCCCACCACCTACTCCAGTCCGGTCACATGCCTCACCTATCCCATCAGAGGCAGAGCAACTTGTGAAACCAGTCATGTTATCTACAAGCTAAGCTGCAACCACTGTGCTGTGTTCTACGTGAGCCTAGCATCCAACGATCTGTCTGTCTGAATGTGAATGGTCACCAACAGTGGTCAAAAGACAGCTGGTCCACCCAGTGGCTGAGCCACTACCCGACACAACATTCTTCATTTTAATGACTGTTTCACAGTCATGCCACAATCCTTCCTGCTAACATCAGTTTTTTGGAACTGCGCAGATAAGAACTCTCTCTGCAGTATATCCTATGTTCCTGTAACCCTCCTGACCTAAGCCTTATTAGTCATTGTCCTCCACCCTCCTACCCCCTTCCCTGTTCCCATTCACAGCACAGTGATGATGGCCTTTTTGGCTGAAAGCTTGGCAGTCTTTTTTGTTCTGCCCATCTGCAGCTCAACATCTCCACTGTATGATATATTAAAATGACAATTACAGAAGAAATTAATACTGAGGAAACTGATGACTGTAGTATTGAAGCTTACAGCAATATCAATCATGCTGGGGAAAAGTAGACTAATGATACTCTTCCTGAGTTTCAAGGTGATGCAGTTGTATTAAAAAGTAAACTAAGGTAGTGTGTCATTCTTTTTCCAGCTGAGGCTCAAATATGTAGATGCATGTAATGCTTTCAAATCATTTTTGTGGTTACATTTGCTTCTGAAAGAAGCTGAAAGAGCTGTTGATGGGTCTTCTGTTCTTCACTTACAATTAGTTGCACAAAGTACACACCAAAAGGTTTCAGATTTATAATGTAACAATAAGATAGAGATTTAAAAAAATTGTGAAAGATTTCCAGGCACAAATCTGGTTTTAGAGTTGCTGAGCCTTTCAAAGGTAGAATAAGTAGGCAATGGTTGACTAAAACAGAGGAAAGAAATACAAGACAAAAGGGTAGCTTTTAAAGACAAAATAGTGAAACTAACAGATAATCAAATAAGCAAAAAGACAAAGTTCAATAGACATCCTTGGATAATGTATTAGTTATTGAAGATAAGTAACTCAAGGGGCAAATGTAAAAATGCAACAAATTAATCAGACAAAAGGAATTACAGATACCTAAAAAATGAGATTGACAGGAAATGCAAATTACCAAAGCACCAATGTCTAGATTAGAAATGCAACGTTATAGAAGCATGCATGACTATGCGAAACATATATACTGCCTATAGGAAAAGTAAAGAGATCTTCATAGAAAAGGGGAAACACTGTTAGCAAATTAAGAGCTCAGGCAGCAAGAACATACTAAACAATGAATGGAATATTGAAAGTCAAAATGAGTATGTAGATTAATGGAAAGAAACTTGAAGACAGAAGAACTTATAGAAATAGAAGCCCAAATAGATGAAGATGAGGTGGGAGATACAATTCTGTGAGTGAATTTGACAAAACCCTGAAAGAGTTAAGTTGAAACAAGGCCCCTCACAATTACTGAGGTCCTTGAGGGTAACCAGTCATGACAAAACTACTCTACCTGGTACACCAAGATTTATGAGATAGACAAATTACTCCCAGACATTAAGGAGAAAGTAATTATTCAAATTCCATAGAAAGCAGTTGCTGATAGGTGTGAATATTATTGAACTGGTATATTACTGAACTAGCATTATTAATTCATGGCTGCAAAATAAGTACACCAGTTATTTACAGAATCATTGTAAACTGGTGGAAATTAACCTCAGGCAAGATCAGTTTGGGTTCCAGGGAAATACAGGGCAGTAAAGATCCTATCATTTATCTTAGGTTAAAATGTTTGTAAATTTAGAGAAAGCTTTGGACAATGTTAACTGGAATACAAATACAGCAATCAGACTGTAGTTATAAGGCAGCAGAGGTAAAATACATGGAGCAGTTGCTTATTTACAACTAATATTGACATCAGACTATAGTTATAAAAGTTGAAGGGCATGAAAGGAAAGTAGTAGCTGAGATGGTAGTGAGAAAGTGTTAGCCTCTCCCCAATGTTTTTCAGTATGTACATTGAGCAAGCTGTACACAAAACGAAGTAGATATTTACACAAGACATTAAACTTCAAGGAGAAAAATAAAAACTTTTTGAGGCCTGCTAACAACTTTGTAAAGACAGCAAAGGAATTAGAATAGCAATTGAATTGAACAGACAGTGATTTGGAAAGAGGTTATAACATTAGCATCAACAGAAGTAAAATAAGGGTAATGGCAATCAGTCCAATTAAATCATGTAATGCTGAAGAAATTAGATTAGGAAATTAGGCATATTTCTCACTTTTTCTTAGGCAGTTGCTACCTGTTACTCCATCATAGGAATTTATGTGCGCAGCATTGTTGCAATACAGGCGTTCAAATTATCCGATTTCTGTAATTTCATTTCGATACCAGATCGTTCTAATCGGATTCAGCCAGTCAGGCTTAATGTGGGTATCCGAATACGACTCTCATCATTTGATAGACTGGGTAAACCACATTCTTAATTGGACGGTTGAATCTAGATCACTTATTTATGACAGGGCCTAAATTCTTAAACACTGTGGAAAATAATAATACAATGTGCTTATTACTAATATGCTATTTAAATATACATATATTAACGAACGAGATAACAGTTTACTTACAGGAGCAGAGCCCCATCCATCTTAACAGAGCAATGCGAGATTGGTTTCAGGGACAAGAGAGGATAAAGCTGTTGCCGTTTGTTCCACGATCACCGAACATCAACCAGACAGAGAATATGTGGGCAGAGGTAACAAGGTCATTGCCATGTGGACGTGCAGATGCAAGCGACCTTTGGACATATATAGAAAATGTATGGTGACAAGTAAACCATCACGCTACACTGTCGACGACTTAATGAAATCAATGCCCCTACGCCTTCGAGAAATCTTACGTAATGATGGTGGGTTACTAAAAGTATAATTGTCCACAAAACCCATGTGGACAATTATCTGCTAGTCGGTCGAGCTTTGCTTTGTCGCAGTTCTTTAGACACAAGTCCATTTACTTTCAGTCTCCTCCTTACAATTCTTGCAATGCAAGGTAATTGAAAAATCTCATCCACTCGATGCCAACTGAGGAATTGACTGGTACATCTGTTGTTCAACACACAGTAGTTGTCACCCTCCCTGGAATCAATGACTGTTTGTGTGTGTGTGTGTGTGTGTGTGTGTGTGTGTGTGTGTGTGTGTGTGTGTGTGTGTGTTCACGCACAATCTGAATCAATACTATTAACATTGGAGAGACCAGAAACAATAAATATTGCATCAAATATGACTGTAAAGTATTTTAATGCGATGGGAAGTTACAAACTGAATTTTTACCCAACCCACTTCGTGCCTATTACGTTAAGTAAGATGTATTAACTCCATAGTATCGTTAGCAGTGACAGTGTGCTCTTGTTGTCGAGGCTCGCGACAAGTGCAGCGATTAGCAGTGCCCAATCCCGCCGTGATTCGTTTATGTTGGCTGAGCTGTGGACACTGCAGCAGACGCTTCGGCATAAACAGAAAGAAATCACCTTGGCTCTGACTGCAGTGAGCGGATATCACTGCCTGCGTGTTCTTGTAGTAACCAACGTGAGACTCTATTCACTGGTGCCATGACGCAATTGCAACGGGTATCATGTCATTAGCCATCAGAATATTAACCAGTGATGAAATGTCCACTCTATTTGAATCCCAAGAAAATAGGAACTTTCTCACAAAGGAATGTGAGGTGATATCAAAAGTCATCCAATATACAAAAATTAACTGCAGGGCTTTCATGTATGTAGTAGTAGCACACAAGGAAATATTATATCTTGGAAGCGTATATTTCCTCTTCTCATATTAACGCCCTTGTTTTAGTATGAAGTGAGAAAATAAACACGAAAAACTGAAGTTCCTGAGAAGCGTATCAGTCATTTCCTCTTCTCATATCATAATTTTTGTTTTAGTATAAAGTAAAAAAATTAACAGTTTAAGGTTGTGAAGCGTAATATGACACCCGATTCTTATCGTAGGCGCTATCGGAAACGCAAAAAGCTGGGAGCTGTCCATTCTTATGTCCAACAGTCTGTCTCCTTTCATGCATTACTCCCGCTTGAGAAATCCGATTTAACGAACATAGTACTCCATTCGCGGGCTGCTAATGATATAGTATGTCTACAGAGATCATCGTGCGGGTTTTACATTGATTCTGCAGTGAACTGCTTAACAAATATTACCCTCAGCTATGCAGCTGGAGTGACTCATTACACAGTATGTTGCACTTGGTTAAGCTATCAGTTCGCTGCAATCCTGCTACTACTGTTCGTAAATAATTGTATAGTTCATAAATGGTTCAAATGGCTCTGGGCACTATGGGACTTAACTTCTGAGGTTATCAGTCCACTAGAACATAGAACTACTTAAACCTAACCAACCTAATGACATCAGACACATCCATGCCCGAGACAGAATTCGAACCTGCGACCGTAGCGGTCGCGCGTTTCCAGACTGTAGCGCCTAGAATCGCTCGGGCATCCCGGCCCCGGCATACTTGTATACTGACCATTTGTTATTTGACTAAATATGGACTGCAATGTGGTTCGCATATATATGATTATGGGGTAGCGCTGGCACAATGCATTGAGTAAGGGTTGGATGCCGTTGAAGTCCCGTTACACTGATGACAAGACAAATGTTCGCAAATCACCTCTATTGCCTCAAATAACAATTGCGTCTTAAATATCGAAGGACCGACGTCCACACTGTCACAGCGCGTGTAATACAGCTAAGTCGGCAGATGAATATTTGTGACCGACTGGGCTTCGAACCCGGACCTCCTGCTTACTAGACAGACATGCTGATCACTGCACTATTATTTTTTTTTAAAGTTTGAGAAGACTTTCAGCACCAGGTCGGCGGAGGCAAAGAGGGCAGGGGTCGAAGATCCGAGGCCTGGCCTCAATGCCTCCTCCATATCTGTCACTGTGGAGCTGCATTATTCCCATGTATTCCATGTTTGCACCCATATTTACCTTTAAATTGTGGAACAAAATTGAAGTAGTAATTAAGGTAAAATAAATTACAGATTGCCGCCTGCAATGGCGTGCGTTCAAAAATGGCTCTGAGCACTATGCGACTTAACTTCTGAGGTCATCAGTCGCCTAGAATTTAGAACTAATTAAACCTAACTAACCTAAGGATATCACACACTTCCATGCCCGAGGCAGAATTCGAACCTGCGGCTGTAGCGGTCGCGCGGTTCCAGACTGCAGCGTCTAGAACCGCACGCCCACTCCGGCCGGCGGCGTGCGTTCCTTGTAGAAGATGTGCTCTAGAGTTTCTACAAGCCGACGTGTGTCGCAGTATGGAGATGGTCTCAATTTGATTTTCCATAATCGTTCCGCTGAGGGTATGGTTTCGTTTACAACGTCGCACCATACGGCACTGACTCTAGTTGGTAGAATTTTATTGTTGACGCTTTTCCAGACGTTCCTCCAGTTTTTTGTAGGTTAATTTACCGGATTTGGTTTGTGAAGACGATGTCTGGTAATATAATCATAGACGGTTCTAGTGTTGGTTTGTGCTGGTGGAAGTCTTACACAGCTCCAATCGCCATAGTACTTTCGGGCGTAATCTAGGCTGGCATGCTACATTAACAGAAGCGTTCCTATCCCCAGGATCTAACGAGAGGAACAGAAGTTTCGTGATGCCTGTCTTAGTGGCATGTATTAGTTTAAAAGCACGTCTTTAATTCCAAGTCCTCCGTTTTGCCTCTGCAAAGTCGCCGTGTGGAAGGAGACTTTGAAGATATTTTAATTCCACACATACCAAGAGGCAACAGCTAATGTTTTATGTGTAGTGACCTGCAGTATCGGTAAGACTGCTACGACATGATATATTTTGCTAAGTATGAATATTTATAAAGTGAACATTCTGCAGTCGGTCTAGCAATCGCATGTCATGGTCCTTCAACAAGGTTCCGAGGACATTAAGTTTCCGCTCCCAATTGTTCGTGGCCATGCGCTTGGGATTCGCGCTTAACCTCAAGCCGAGTTGGAGTGTCTCTTCAGTTGCATCTAACCAGTGCGCACCTGTTGCACTATTGTAAGAACCGAGATGCAGGTTCATTTGGCTACAAGAATGCGTATGTTCCTCCAGCATGACGGGGCTCCTGCACATTCTAGTCGTCAGGTGACACATCATCCAAACCTAACATTTCCCGGAAGGTGAATCATTAGATATGGGCACTTTTCCTGGCCTTCAAGGTCCTCGGACCCTATCTGTTTGGATTTTTGCCTGCGGGATGGTTAAAGGCGAAGTCTACAAATAAAAAGTAACTCCAAGAGCCGATTTGAGCGTTCGGGCTATGAATAGTGCAGCCCTCATAAAAGAACGCAAAGACGACCTCAGTAGAGCTACACGTGGTGTTATCAAGAGAAGTCAAATGTGCATTGAAGTTGGTTGGTGAATTTTTGATAGTCAACTTCGACTGTCCTAATTTGCCTTTGCTTTGAGTTTTTTAGCGTTACGTACTAACAGCTGTATCTCTGTACTCAATAAAAAGTAGACGCATTTATATGGAATTTTTTTCGTCTGTGCTACCACCTGCTAAAATATCTACTATTCCTCCTGAAACACCCTGTATATGGATATATGTATGGTGGCCGTTCTTTCGGACATGTCCGAAAGAAAATGCTTGACGGCATTCTGCAACGACCTCCGATCTAGTTGCAGGGGCTGACAGAGATTTCAGAGCTGCTTGGCTGTCTGAATAAAAGTAGATGCTACGATTTTTGTAGGGTCTACTCTAATTCTCCTCCGTGCACATGCTGACAGAAAAAAAAAACGTGTAATACTGTGGCCATCTTCCCTAAAGATATTCTAGGCAGTACACCAGACCTGGTACTTTCATCTGTTTTCGACCTGTCAGTAAACCACTATATTATGTTTCCTGCACGGTGTTGTGGTTCGTTTTTCCACTGCTCCCTGCATCCAACTGTTACATGGCAAAGTTTATTGAAACAGCTAGAAGTTATCGTGCAGTTAGACGGCATTTCCCCAGCCATCACCTTACTGATTTGGGATTCTGCATAGTCTAACTATATCCAGTTATTTCCAATTTTTAGCCTTTATGCCCCTGCCGCTGCCTCCATTTTAAGCCACAGGTGTAAGGCGGGCATGTCTAGCATAATATCCATTCCAAGAGTGGATGTCCTGCTAATTCCATCTGTTTGTGAAAGCAGACCAGTCTCTGCACTTTGCGACTCCCTAGCAGCCACCTTCTGTTCGACTTTGTTCATATTATAGGCCAATAAATTATCATTGGTCTTTTTGCAGGAATGTATATCCAGTACGTACTGGGTTTAGACCCCAGTTTACCCTACAGCAGCTTCTAGTGCTTATAAGTTTATCTTTCGCAGTGGAACATATTTTTTATGTGAGGCGTTCATAATAGTTTTCCATCCAGGGCTACCTCTAGATACACTACAACCCTCTCTAAAGTTTCATCGAGAAACATAATTTTTCATTGTGTGTGCTGGACATGCTTCCCCATAAATAATACTACACCAATTTTCGTGGGGCTCGTCTTTAAATAATTTTTCACAATGTTCAGTGCACATAGGTTTAACAGCACTAGCAAATTTTCTAAGTCTTACTGCGAATAGATCGTCTACTTATTCTTTTCAAGAGTAGTCTCCCATATTCAGCTCATCTATGAGTTCATTCATCACTAGATTCTTCATCTCTAACCATTTACTCGAAGGTCGTATTACTCGACATCCAGGAAGATACAGAGAGCATCCAGAAAGGGTAGTGCTTTTTCCTATTCCCAACAAGTTGTCGAAGTGTTACTTCACATGTTTTGCTTCGCAAGTATTATGAAAATATGGCAGTTCATAGATAAAATTATGTATTCACAACAACAAAAACTATGTCGGCAGAAAACAAAAACGTGGCATTGTGAATTTGGCAGTACCTCAAGGTTTTCGCTTTGACACTAAGGGTTACTAAAAGTAGCAAGACGAATTTTACTAGAGCGTTGTCTTACGATTCCCTCATTGAATTTGTATCTGCCTGCTTGTAGCTCTGCTACAAAAGAATTGAAAATCTGGCTTTCGGCGAGGCTCGAATGGCGAACAGAGGCAGCATGCACCTGACAGGCAAGCACGTTACTTTTTTTAAATGTATTTATTTATTTATTTACATGATAACAATTAGGAAACGTGTACAAATGAGAATTCTAGGAACTCAGTGTTACAAGTAAGTGCTACAACAACAAAAGTGGCATAAAAGAGTAATCAAATAAATAAAAATGTAAATCACTGATGCAATTCCAACTAAAAGGTTCTTCAATAAATGTAACTGGTTCCACTTGGTGCTTCGCCATCGTGATCTGTTATCACCAACAGCGCCTGTGAAGGGCATCTGCAACGGAGGCATTCTGCTTCGCTAGTGCCTCAAGGAAAACAGCATCCTTGCAGCAGGCTGTCTCTTCCGTCGCTCATGGCTGACAAGGCAGAACGTTCAGCCGACAGCGTGATGCGGCACAGAACATTAACCGCAGTTTGGCACTCCCCAGCTGAGTGGGAGGTTAACGAAAACGCTGCGTAAATAATTTGCGAAGAGCGTACGGTATTTCGGTGTGCGTTCGAGGGCATCATTTTGAGCATTTTGTAGGAACCACCAGTAATCAAGCTGCTCTTTCTCTCCGTCGCTAAAGATATAGGCGACGGTAAGTCCTTCGAACCATGTAAGCACATGATATTTTGCCGCCGGAAAGTAAGTTTCACCTGGACAGAGTAGGGCCTGAGGGCCAATCATATCAGGTGTGACCCGGAGGTAACAAGCCAATATCTCCTGTGTTAGTCGCCAAACTCCGGACGATGCGCAGGTAAAATGATGTTCATCGGTATCCAAGAGGTGACAATCTGGGCAATAAGGTGAGTCTGCCAGTCCATTAGTGTGAAGTCGCTGTCGTGTGGCATATTTTTTGTTGGCGATCTGATACCACTTCGAACGCACCGTGGATGACAGAAAGTTGTGGTGTATCGTTTTCCACACTCTTGGCCAGTGAACCGTAGGGTACTTGTTTTCCACCACGTTATGGGGAGCAGCCCGCAGAAAGTTGGTATAAAAATCTTTCGCCTTTGGTGGACGTGTGGCGGAGAGATTCGAGCTGACATAGCTGTAATCAAGAATGAAGGTCGACACATGGGAGAGCTGTGGTGCCATATGCGCCACCGACACCGGCGGGACGTGAGAGACTGGCATCAGAACCTGTAGTAAACGACCCGTGAGAGAGGTATGTTGACTTTTCCATCGTTTCCTCATGTTGCTCATGTAAAGGGCAGCTGCTCTCGCCCTGACGTTGACCAATCCCAGCCCCCCTTTGTGCACTGGGAGGGTAAGAGTGTCGTATCGTACTTTAAATATATGACCTGCGGAAACGTAGTAACTGAAGGCCGCCTGAAGCCGGCGACCTATCTGCAGCGGTAGTGGGAGGACCTGTGCCACGTGGATGAGTTTTGATGCCACGTAGAGGTTCAGGTATTCAACACGTTGTAGCTGATTCAAGTCCCGGAGCAGGTTCTGTCGCACCATTGCGCGTATGATCTGTAATAACCGTCGGTAGTTTGCTGCAGCTGTTTTACGTACGTCTTTCTTGAACGTGATTCCCAAATATCGCAGATCAGAAACTGGTGGGAGGGGAGGAGGGCTTCCGGTCCGAGACCACGCCCAATATCCAACGCCGCCGACTTGTTGATGTTCAGAAGACTACCTGCGGCCTGTCCGTATCGCTCAATCCAGGTTAGTACGCTTTGAACTTCGTCATTGGAACGAACCAGCAGTAGCAGGTCGTCAGCGTATGTCCTATAGCGAAAGGTGACGTCCCGCAGCGTGATGCCAGATAGGCAGTGGTTAAGGCCCCCTAGGAGTGGCTCGAGTGCGATTGCATAAAGGTAGGCAGAAAGGGGACAACCCTGTCGTAGAGACCTCTTAATGGGTACTGGTCCTACCGTCCTTCCATTGCCCTGGACGTGTGAGCTGACTGCGGTCCAAAGACGCCGTAGGGTGTCGATGAGGCCCGGGGGGAATCCCATACAGCCCATCACTCGCAGGAGGAAGTTGCGGCGCACTCTATCAAAGGCGCGGTTGAAATCGACGGAGACGATCACCTCTCTCAACCGGCAAGCAGAAGCGATCGCTATTAAGTCCCTGCAGTCACCGGTGGCCATGTGTATGTTGGCTTTTCCACCCTGTGACGTCCGTTCTGGAGCGAGGATCATCGGCAAAGTCTTCTTAATACGGCTCGCCATAATCCTGGCGAAAATCTTGTAATCGGCGTTCAGCATTGTAAGCGGCCGATAGTCGTTAATCGATAGCCCTCCACCTGGCTTGTGTACCGGTATGAGAAGTCCTTCTACAAACGATGGCGGCACAACGCAGTCTGGATACATAAGTTCGCGGAACATAATAACCCAGCGAGGCATCATGATGTCACGGAAAGTCCGGTAGAATTCGATGGGCAATCCATCAGGTCCAGGAGACTTATTGGCCGCACCTTTGTCCACGGCGTCTTCGACTTCTTCGAGTGAGATTTCCTCTGTTAGTGCATTCGCGGTAGCCTCGTCGATAGTACGTGTTACCTGCTGTAACACTTCAGTAGTGGCCTCGTCATCGACGGTTCTTTCCTTGTAAAGATGACGAAAATGATCCTCCACCGCCTTTACTATGGTTGCTTGGGTCGTACATAAGCGACCGTCCTGTGTCCTGAGTTGTGTGATTAAATGTTGGCGTTGTCGGCGCTTATCCGCAACAACGTGGTGCATAGTGGGTTCCTCTGCAACCGTTCGGTCGTGCCGTCGCGAGCGGACTACTGCACCTTCTAGTTGGCGCTTCGTCAGTGATAGTATGTGAGCCTTGATTCTGCTTTGGTCATGTTGTCTCTCCGGGGAAGGGTGTAAGGCGTCGAGGTCCCTGAGTGCCGCGTAGTAAAAATCGAGGGTCTGTCGATGCCACGCAGTCACGTCCTTGCCATATTGCATAAGTGTCCTACAGATTGCTGGTTTGGCACAGAGGAGCCACCACTCCAGGGTCGAGGTGTATCGTGGGTGGCGGCGTTCACAGTCAGTCCACGTTGCTGCAACTTGCCTACGGGAATCCAGGTCCCGGAGATGAGTTATGTTGAGCTTCCAAAAGCCATTGCTGCGCCAGACTTGTTGGGGCGTTGGTGTATAGTGCAGATATAGGCACTGTGATCGGAATAGGCTTGTGTGAGATCTTGTGACACATATATGCGGTCAAGTCGGCTGGCCGAATGACTGGTAAGATGAGTGTGGCCAGAGCGGTTACCGTGGACTTTTTCCCACGTGTCGCACAAATGAAGCTCTTGGATCATCGCACCCAGTTCCGAACAGGGCATGTAATGTGGGATTTGGTCCTCGGGGTGAAGTACGCAATTAAAATCGCCGGCGAAGACGCTGCGGTCGTATCGTCCAAGGAAAAGGGGAGCGACATCTGTGGAGTAGAATCTGGCGCGGTCGTGACGTCTTGTGGTACCCGACGGCGCGTAAACATTAATGAATCGGGTGTTGAGCGCCGTAAATGCAATTCCTCGCGCAGAGGGAAGATACGTGACGTCGATAACTTCAATACCATCACGCACTAATATTGCCACTCCGGTGTCTGCAGGGCTACCGGGCGTCACATGTGTGGCGTAACCGTAAAAGTGCGGGAGTGGAGTCGTTTTCACTTTTTGTAGGAAAGCAAAGTCAACTCCCATGGCTCGTATTGTTTCTTTCAAAAGTTGAATCTTGACAGGAGAACTGATCATGTTGATATTCACTGTCGCCAGGCGGTAAACCGGGCAACGCATTGTTTGGGCGAGGTTATCCATGTTGATGTTGGAGAGAAGCGAACATCGGAAGTGATGTCACCCCCCGCCGAACGCGGTCCTCCTTGTGCTGCTTATGCTGCATGATCCGGCGGCGCCTCAGCTGACCACGGATCGGGATCTTGTGTCTCGACGTCCTCGGCCCACAAAGCGGGCGCGGATGTCCGTTCATGTTCCATAGCCTCGGAATGTTTGATAGTAAGGGACCGGGCGACTTCGCTGCCTGCACTGGTACCTTCCCGCTGCTCACTGTTTCTGTCAATGGGCTGATGGTCGAAAGCTGCATGTTTTTCTGTCTGTTCTGCAAGGTTGGAGTCAGTGGAAACAGCCTCAGCTTCGCAGCTGGCTTCTTGAGTGGTCAGTTGTTCTTCCCCGGCCGAATGCGTACCGCAGTGTTCCGACACGGTCCGACGACGGCGCTTTCGGCGTTTCGGTGATCTCTGTTTCCGTACATGGCCTTCATTGTCAGAAGACGGCACTGACTCACGCTCTGCCGGAATAAACGCTTCGGTCGGTACAACAAAGGAATCAATTGCCATCTTGCTGGCGTCAGTGTCTGTCGCGTTCGGTAGCTCCAGAGTCGTAGTACTATTTTCCACCACTGGCCAGGTCGGCGGATTAGCCAGGTTTTTGTCCATGGAAAGTGATTCCTGTGCCGCTGAAGCGGTCGGCTGTGTCTGTTGTGTGGAAAACGTCGTGAGCGCCGCCGCGTAAGTCACGGATAGAATAGTCTTCGTCGCTGGTGGTGCAACGTCCTTCGGTGGGAGTTGTGTGATCCGACGCTGGAGGCACTCGGAACGAAGGTGACCTTCCTTGCCGCATCCGGAACACGTCTTCGGCTGGTCGTCATAAATAACTATGGCCCAGCATCCTCCTATCTGTAGATAGGATGGCACGTGTCGTTGGAGATCAATACGCACTTGGCGTACTCCATTGAGTACTGGATACGTCTTAAACTGGGTCCATTTTTCAGCCACGTGTTCGTGTACCGTGCCGTAGGGGCGGAGCGCCGCTACAACTTCTGCCGCCGGGAGCTCAAATGGAAGTTCGAATATGCGTATAGTCCGCAGTCCCATTGCGGCATGGCCGACCTCGACGTTGCCAACATTGCCATCTGCGTGGAAGAAGCGGAGTTCTTGTTTCATCTCACGAAGCACCTTGTCACATGTAGTTTCGTTTATGAGCTTTACATATACCTTGCTACTGACGATCGAAAAGTGAATGCCGATAATGTCGGCAGCCGGGATCTTGGCTGCCTCTTTTAAAAAGCGTTCGACTTGGAGCGCCTTTGGTCGGGTAAAGTCCTTCCGAAATGTGAATTTTAAGGTTGATCTTCTGTATTGGTTTGCCATGGTCTTGTAGCGCTACGGCGTCACGTTAGTGTCGGCCGAAGAAAGTAAACAAGGCGTGCGGACCCTCGCTGACGGCGGAAAGCACACACTGCACGTCTGCTTCGCTCGGCTGCGAGAGCCGCACTGCATCCTAATGTCACATCTCAACCGAAAATCAGTGTTAAATTGAAATGACACGATAATATCAAGTGAATTTAGCAGGATAGTTCTGTGCCATCAATGAAGTAACACGTCGGTCACAGAGTTGCCAAACATATTCTGCGCTGTTGCCAAGTTTCAGTTATACCGCCAGGAAGGATACCAGCTGATGTGTTCTGTGAGTGACCCCGGAAGTGACTATAGCTTCGTTTCAAAGTTGCGGGTGGCAAGGACTGCAAGATCCTCATTATATGTCAATGAGTCTTATTCGCATTTCTGTAACTAGGTTTAGGGGCCAGAGTGCAATTACTTGTAATACATCGATACACTGAATGCAAACTAAATGAGATAAATTAATAACTGCGTCAATTATTTATGTCTTACTGACTTAATCGGACCGAAACCTTGAAAGCGTATTCACCAGAAGCGATTCACAGTTTTGGAGCTTCTCCAGTGGCTCAGTTGCTGTACAATATTGTTATTGAGATCACTGTCATTGGCACATCTACCAGAAGACGGGCATGGACTGGTTTATTGGTGTCAGCTTTCCTGACGGATATTCTACCTTTGTTTGAAACGTTAAGACTTAGGGTGAATTCTAACATCCCATAAGACGGAAATTTGTTGTTTCTATTCTTCCAGCTCTAACATTCAAATAACAGTTACAATAAACGGCAGAAAAGCGCCTGTGAATCAACAGTTAATAATGCAGTCATAATTAGTGGAATGTGACAAATTCCATCTGCTGTTGTTCTTGTGGACTTCAGTCCTGAGACTGGTTTGATGCAGCTCTCCATGCTACCCTATCCTGTGCAAGTTTCTTCATCTCCCAGTACCTACTGCAACCTACATCCTTCTGAATCTGCTTAGTGTATTCATCTCTTGGTCTCCGTCTACGATTTTTACCCTCCACGCTGCCCTCCAATGCTAAATTTGTGATCCCTTGATGCCTCAGAACATGTCCTACCAACCGGTCCATTCTGCTCGTCAAGTTGTGCCACAAACTCCTCTTCTCCCCAATTCTATTCAATACCTCCTCATTAGTTATGTGATCTACCCATCTACTCTTCAGCATTCTTCTGTAGCACCACATTTCGAAAGCTTCTATTCTCCTCCTGTCCGAACTATTTATCGTCCATGTTTCACTTCCATACATGGCTACACTCCATACAAATACTTTCAGAAACGACTTCCTCACACTTAAATTTATACTCGATGTTAACAAATTTCTCTTCTTCAGAACGATTTCCTTGCCATTACCAGTCTACATTTTATATCTTCTCTACTTCGACCAGCATCAGTTATTTTGATCCCCAAATAGCAAAACTCCTTTACTACTTTAAGTGTCTCATTTCCTAATCTAATTCCCTCAGCATCACCCGACTTAATTCGACTACATTCCATTATTCTCGTTTTGCTTTTGTTGATGTTCATTTTATACACTCCTTTCAAGACACTGTCCATTCCATTCAACTGCTCTTCCAAGTCCTTTGCTGTCTCTGACAGAATTACAATGTCATCGGCGAACCTCAAAGTTTTTATTTCTTCTCCATGGATTTTAATACCTACTCCGAATTTTTCATTTGTTTCCTTTACTGCTTGCTCAATATACAGATTGAATAACATCGGGGAGAGGCTACAACCCTGTCTCACTCCTTTCCCAACCACTGCTTCCCTTTCATGCCCCTCGACTCTTATAACTGCCATCTGGTTTCTGTACAAATTGTAAATAGCCTTTCGCTCCCTGTATTTTACCCCTGCCACCTTTAGAATTTGAAAGAGAGTATTCCAGTCAACATTGTCAAAAGCTTTCTCTAAGTCTACAAATGCTAGATACTTAGGTTTGCCTTTCCTTAATCTTTCTTCTACGATAAGTCGTAAGGTCACTATTGACTAACGTGTTCCAATATTTCTACGGAATCCAAACTGATGTTCCCCGATGTCGGCTTCTACCAGTTTTTCCATTCGTCTGTAAAGAATTCGCGTTAGTATTTTGCAGCTGCGACTTATTAAACCGATAGTTCGGTAATTTTCACATATGTCAACACCTGCTTTCTTTGGGTTTGGAATTATTATATTCTTCTTGAAGTCTGAGGGTACTTCTCCTGTCTTATACATCTTCCTCACCAGATGGTAGAGTTTTGTCAGGACTGGCTCTCCCAAGGCCGTCAGTAGTTCTAATGGAATGTTGTCTACTCCCAGGGCCTTGTTTCGGCTCAGGTCTTTCAGTGCTCTGTCAAACTCTTCACGCAGTATCGTATCTCCCATTTCATCTTCATCTACATTCTCTTCCATTTCTATAATATTGTCCTCAAGTACATCGCCCTTGTATAGACCCTCTATATACTCCTTCCACCTTTCTGCTTTCCCTTCTTTGGTTAGAACTGGGTTTCCATCTGAGCTCTTGATATTCATACAAGTGGTTCTCTTTTCTCCAAAGGTCTCTTTAATTTTCCTGTAGGCAGTATCTGTCTTACCCCTAGTGAGATAAGTCTCTACATCCTGACATTTGTCCTCTAGCCATCCCTGCTTAGCCATTTTGCACTTCCTGTCGATCTCATTTTTGAGACGTTTGTATTCCTTTTTGCCTGCTTCATTTACTGCATTTTTTTATTTTCTCCTTTCATCAATTAAATTCAATATTTCTTCTATTACCCAAGGATTTCTATTAGCCCTCGTCTTTTTACCTACTTGATCCTCTGCTGCCTTGACTATTTCATTCCTCAAAGCTACCCATTCTTCTTCTACTGTATTTCTTTCCCCCATTCCTGTCAATTGTTCCCTTATGCTCTCCCTGAAACTCTGTACAACCTCTGGTTCTTTCAGTTTATCCAGGTCCCATCTCCTTAAATTCCCACCATTTTGAAGTTTCTTCAATTTTAATCTGCAGTTCATAACCAATAGATTGTGGACAGAGTCCACATCTGCCCCTGGAAATGTCTTACAATTTAAAACCTGGTTCCTAAGTCTCTGTATTACCATTATATAATCTATCTGATACCTTTTAGTATCTCCGGGATTCTTCCATGTATACAACCTTCTTTTATCTTGAACCAAGTGTTAGCTATGATTAAGTTATGCTCTGTGCAAAAATCTACCAGACTGCTTCCTCTTTCATTTCTTAGCCCCAATTCATATTCACCTACTATGTTTCCTTCTCTCCCTTTTCCTACACTCGAATTCCAGTCACCCATGACTATTAAATTTTCGTCTCTCTTCACTATCTGAATAATTTCTTTTATCTCATCGTACATTTCATCAATTTCTTCATCTTCTGCAGAGCTAGTTGGCATATAAACTTGTACTACTGTAGTAGGCGTGGGCTTCGTGTCTCTCTTGGCCACAATAATGCGTTCACTATGCTGTTTGTAGTAGCTTACCCGCATGCATACTTATGTATTCATTATTAAACCTACTCCTGCATTATCTCTATTTGATTTTGTATTTATAACCCTGTATTCACCTGACCAAAAGTCTTGTTCCTTCTGCCACCGAACTTCACTGATTCCCACTATATCTAACTTTAAGCTATCCATTTCCCTTTTTAAATTTTCTAACCTACCTGCTCGATTAAAGGGTCTGACATTCCACGCTCCGATCCGTAGAACGCCAGTTTTCTTTCTCCTGATAACAACGTCCGGAGATCCGAATGGGGGACTATTGTACCTCCGGAATATTTTACGCAAGAGGACGCCATCGTCATTTAACCATACAGTAAAGCTGCATGCCCTCGCGACTGCTACGGTCGCAGGTTCGAATCCTGCCTGGGGCATGGATGTGTGTGATGTCCTTAGGTTAGTTAGGTTTAAGTAGTTCTAAGTTCTAGGGGACTGATGACCATAGATGTTAAGTCCCATAGTGCTCAGAGCCATTTGAACCATTTTTTGCATGCCCTCGGGAAACATTACGGCTGTAGTTTCCCCTTGCTTTCAGCCGTTCGCAGTACCAGCACAGCAAGGCCGTTTTGGTTATTGTTACAAGGCCAGATCAGTCAATCATGCAGACTGTTGCCCCTGCAACTACTGAAAAGGCTGCTGCCCCTCTTCAGGAACCACACGTTTTTCTGACCTCTCAACAGATACCCCTCCGTTGTGGTTGCACCTACGGTACGGCCATCTGTATTGCTGAGGCACGCAAGCCTCCCCACCAACGGCAAGGTCCATGGTTCATAGGGAGGGAAATTCCATCTGTCATCTGATAATTGTGAAAAACTACTTTTTTCATCTTCACAGCACCACAGTATGAACTCAAGGATTTCATAGGATACCTATACTTAATTTCGTTGTGATCGTTTTCAGTGACAGTACAGGAGGAGCAAAACCATCTGACTTGAAACATACTTTTGCAGAGGGATTTGAATCTTTGACAACAGTTGCAGTAGCGCGTCCAGTGAGGTATCAAGAATGTGAGCAATCACTCATTGCTATAGTATAGGCTAGAGCAGAGAGAAGCAGGTTTCCGACAAAGTAAACGATGAGAGAGACTGTCGCTGTCACTTATTAAACAGGAATTGTTCATAAAATTACAACTATATCTAGTGAAATGAGTAGGTTGCTGCAGCTCCAGTCCGGCACTATCACTGAGTTACCAAACACTTTCCGAATAGCACTTAAGATAAAAATGTGTATATATATATATATATATATATATATATATATATATATATATATATATATATATATATATATATATATGTGTGTGTGTGTGTGTGTGTCTGTTCTTTCGGACATTTCCAAAAGAACAGACACTACGAATCGAAATAGACAGCCTTGTTAATCAATTAAAGATTGAATGACAGATGTCCAGGCTGTCATGCGCATTAAAATAGAACAATGGCGTCAGATGAAAATTTGTGCCTGACCAGGTTCGGACCCGGATTCGTAGTGTCTTTTCTTTCGGACATTCCCAAAAGAACAGACACCACACACATATCCATATACAGGGGGTTATATGGCATTTTTTCTGCAATTTGTCTATACCACCACCTCCTACAATATTTACTATTCCTCCTCAAACATCCTGTATAATTATTTGGGTCTCGACGGGTCATCGAATGTTTTCAGTGCTAGACGCACAACATCGTCCGAACACTAGCGGGAATACAGTGTGGCCGCGAGCGAGTGGAATAATGGCCGAAGGCATGTGGTATGCGGCAAAGATGGGAATTCGCGTCTGACGAGGAGCGTGTGTAGATAGGTGCTGAAGAGAGGTTGGCTGCTGTGTCCCGGCAGTGCCCACCGTCGAAGGTTCGAGTCCTCCCTCCGGCATGGGTGTGTGTGTTGTCCATAGCGTAAGTTAGTTTAAGTTAGATTAAGCAGTGTGTAGGCTTAGGGACCGATGACCTTTGTCTCATAAGTTCTTACAACGAATTTACAAAATTTTACATCCAAAATACTGCATCTCGGTTCTTACAATAGTGCAATAGGTGCGCACTGGTTAGCTGTAACTGAAGAGAGACTCCAACTCGGATTGTGGTTAAGGGCATAATAACTTAAATTGTGAATATATTTCTGAATGAATGTTTGTTATGTATTTTCCGTCACCCTTTTCACTGTTATAAGTTACGTTCTACAAGGAACGCACGCCGCCGGCCGGAGTGGGCGTGCGGTTCTAGACGCTGCAGTCTGGAACCGCGCGACCGCTACAGCCGCAGGTTCGAATTCTGCCTCGGGCATGGAAGTGTGTGATATCCTTAGGTTAGTTAGGTTTAATTAGTTCTAAATTCTAGGCGACTGATGACCTCAGAAGTTAAGTCGCATAGTGCTCAGAGCCATTTTTGAACGCAGGCCATTGGAGGCGGCAATCTGAAATTTATTTTACCTTAATTACTACTTAAATTTTGTTCCACAATTTAAAGGCATATATGGGTGCAAACATGGAATACATGGGAATAATGCAGCTGCTCAGTGACAGGTATGGGGGATCGTCGACCCCTACCCTCTTTGCCTCCGCCTACCTGGTGCTGAAAGTCTTCTCAAACTATTTTAAAAAAAATAATAGTGCAGTGATCAGCATGCCTGTCTAGTAAGCAGGGGGTCCAGGTTTGAAGCCCAGTCGGTCACAAATATTTATCTGCCGTCTTAGCTGTATTTCAACGCGCTGTGACAGTGTGGACGTCGGTCCTTCGATATTTAAGATGCACTTGTTTTGTGAGGCAATAGAAGTGATTTGCGAACATTTGTCTTTACATCCTTATTCATTGCTTTGTGCCGGCGCTACCCCATGTCATATACATGCGAATCACATTGCAGTCCGTATTTAGTCAAATAACGAATGGTCAGTATACAAGTATGCCGGCCGGGGTGCCCGAGCGGTTCTAGGCGCTACAGTCTGGAACCGCGCGACCGCTACAGTCGCAGGTTCGAATCCTGCCTCGGGCATGCATGTGTGTGATGTCCTTAGGTTAGTTAGGTTTAAGTAGTTCTAAATTCTAGGGGACTGATGACCTTAGAAGTTAAGTCCCATAGTGCTCAGAGCCATTTTTTTGACAGCATAACACCATCACAACTACTGACAACTTGAGCCATGTCATCATGCAGTTGTAACTCGCAGTGATTACAAGTTGCTGATGTTTGTCAAGAATAGCGGAAAGCGCCTGTGTCGTTCCATTTGCATTACGTCTAGGACGGAGAGAATCCTAAATAACAGTAAGAGCGAAGAGAAGAGTCGACGTATTGTCTCAAGTTCTTGCAGTTTGATATTTATGCAGTTCCCGATAGTTTCACACTAACGAGTTCTTTTGGCTGTCGGAATACTCTTATGTGAATTACAAAAGTGGAATTGCTAGAACGCTCAACTACCTTAAAAACACCTCATTCTGGATTGAATACGACTCGGAAAGCGACGTTAATTTGACGTTTCCATCCATCTCCTGACGTCGTACTGAATGAATTCTGAAGTGCAAGCACAGTTGTGTTGCCTGCCGCATGGATTCTGTGAAGTGTTGTGGCAGCTGGCAGTCATTGCTGAATACAGACATTTGCAAATATCCCCACTTCTTCAGGGGAAGTCTTCTTTGTTGCATTTTTTCCATACCGTAATTAGCACAATAGCATAAGGCTTGTTCTGCTGAAGAATTTGATGCCAACAAGTCCTTAAATAAGAATCTCCTAGCGGGAGTAATGCAAGAAAGGAAACAGACTGTTGGACAAAAGAATGGACAGCTCCCTGCTTTTTGCGTTTCGGATAGCACCTACGATAAGAATCGGGTGTCATATTATGCTTCGCAACCTTAAACTGTCTATTTTTTTACTTTCTACTAAAACAAAAATTATGATATGAGAAGAGGAAATGACTGAAATGCTTCTCAGGAACTTCAGATTTTCGTGTTTATTTTCACACTTCATACTAAAACAAGGGCGTTAATATGAGAAGAGGAAATGAAATATACGCTTCCAAGATATAATATTTCCTTGTGTGCTACTACTGCATACATGAAAGCCCCGCAGTTAATTTTTGTATATTGGGTAAATTTTGATATCACCTCACATTCCTTTGTGAGTAGGTTCCTATTTTCTTGGGATTCAAATAGGGTGGACATTTCATCACTGGTTAATATTCTGATGACTAATGACATGATACCCGTTGCAATTGCTCCATGGCACCTGTGAGTAGAGTCTCACGTTGGTTACGATCAGAACACGCAGGCAGTGATATCCACTCACTGCAGTCAGAGCCAAGGTGATTTCTTTCTGTTTACGGCGAAGCGTCTGCTGCAGTGTCAACGATCAGCCTACATAAACAAATCGCGGCGGCATTGGGTACTGCTAATCGCTGCACTTGTCGCGAGCCTCGACAACAAGAGCGCACTGTATCTGCTAACGATACTATGGAGTTAATACATCTTACTTAACGAAATATGCAGGTCGTGGGTTGGGTAAAAATTTAGTTTGTAACTTCCCATCGCATTAAAATACTTTACAGTCATATTTGATGCAATATTTATTGTTGGTTGTCTCTCTAATGTTAATAGTATTGATTCAGATTGTGCGTGACAACACACACACACACACACACACACACACACACACACAAACAGTCATTGATTCCAGTGAGGGTGACAACTACTGTGTGTTGAACAACAGATGCACCAGTCAATTCCTCAGTTGGCGTCGAGTGGATGAGATTTTTCAATTACCCTGCATTGCAAGAATTGTAAGGAGGAGACTGAAAGTAAATGGACTTGTGTCTAAAGAACTGCGACAAAGCAAAGCTTGACCGACTAGCAGATAATTGTCCACATGAGTTTTGTGGACGAGTATACTTTTAGTAATCAACCTACCCACGATCATTACGTAAGATTTCTCGAAGGCGTAGGGGCATTGATTTCATTAAGTCGTCGACAGTGTAGCGTGATGGTTTACTTCCCACCATACGTTTTCTATATTCGTCCAAAGGTCGCTTGCATCTGCACGTCCACATGGCAATGACCTTGTTACCTCTGCCCACACATTCTCTGTCTGGTTGATGTTCGGTGATCGTGGAACAAACGGCAACAGCTTTATCCTCTCTTGTCCCTGAAACCAATCTCGCACTGCTCTGTTAAGATGGATGGGGCTCTGCTCCTGTAAGTAAACTGTTATCTCGTTCGTTAATATATGTATATTTAAATAACATATTAGTAATAAGCACATTGTATTATTATTTTCCACAGTGTTTAAGAATTTAGGCCCTGTCATAAATAAGTGATCTAGATTCAACTGTCCGATTAAGGATGTGGTTTACCCAGTCTATCAAATGATGAGAGTCGTATTCGGATATCCACATTAAGCCTGACTTTCTGAATCCGATTAGAACGATCTGGTATCGAAATGAAATTACAGAAATCGGTTAATTTGAACGCCTGTATTGCAACAATGCTGCGCACATAAATTCCTATGATGGAGTAACAGTTAGCAACTGCCTAAGAAAAAGTGAGAAATATGTCTACTAGCAGCAATGTAACGTTATTATAACCCATATTTATGTGATGGAAATGCTGAATCGAACAATGCACATCTATTTCAGTGGTGGGAAGATGCACCATATCGGATTTGCTGATCACAAAAAAAAAAAAAAATAGTGTGTGAAATCTTATGGGACTGAACTGCTAAGGTCATCAGTCCCTAAGCTTACACACTACTTAACCTAAATTATCCTAAGGACAAACAGACACACCCATGCCCGAGGGAGGACTCGAACCTCCGCCGGGACGTGCCGTACAGTCCAGATGACGTAATGACAATAATAATAATAATAAAAATCCCGTGGGGCCCATATGGGTGGTACCGAGGAAATCAAATACTTGGGGTGAACCAAATACTAACACAATCCTGAACGGCTACTCAATCCGTTGAACTATAAATTCAGACACGTCTGAGTGAAAACCACCGCTACTCTGGTCACAGCCTGTTACCTCAATGAGCTCGGCTGAAAATATTTGCTCCCAAAGGCTTCAACACCCTCTGGTCCTGTCCGGTCCTGGTATCACCCAAGCCAAAGCAACGAAACACAAGCAAACATGCACTGTGCAAGTAAAGTCAACTTTATCCCAGGTGGTACACAACCCGGCTGTCGATAGGCGGCAGTTGGATTTTCGGATTCTGGGGAGTCCGGGTTAGCACGGCAGAGAATATTGAAGATCTCTTGTAAATTTCCCTACAAGCAGAAAACGTGCATTTGAAAACTACACGCCGCGTAGGATTAGCCGAGCGCTCTAAGGCGCAGCAGTCATGAACTGCTCGGCTGGTCCCGGCCGAGGTTCGAGTCCTCCCTCGGGCATGGGTATGTGTGTGTTTGTCCTTAGGATAATTTAGGTTAAGTAGTGTGTAAGCTTAGGGACGGATGACCTTAGCAGTTAAGTTCCATAAGATTTCACACACATAAGAATTTTTTTTTAATAACTAAACATCGATGCATTGATCCAAATACGAAAACTAAATAATCTCACATAATAAATCGACCGACAAAAAATTCTCATCATTGGTCTTCAAGAAACACGACTAACTGAAATTGAAACCTTGCATTACGGAAACCATTGCATCTTCAAGAGCAAAATACAACAAAAGGTAGCGAAAGGCGTACCAATCTTCGACATTGCATTTCTCGAACACAGATCTATCATCAACTCTGTCAAAGAAATCATACCCATCAACAATCCACTTATGACTATTCTCATTCAGAGCCCTAGTAATAAATATACACTCATTAATGCACATGCCCCCACCAACATCGAAAATAAGAAAAACACCAAAAATGTCGAAAAATTCTGGAACTCACTCGAAAATACTAAGAGCAAAATTCACCAATATGACGTGCAAATACTAATGGAAGACTTCAACTCTCTATTTGGAACAGAAAAAACCTGTAGAAAAAGCATTGGTACAAATTTACATACCGGAACGCTTAGACCAACGGCACACTTCTGACTGACATTTGGCACAATTCAACCACTAAAGGATGTCTTCCCACTTTAGAAAAAAAACAGTTCCCAGGTAACATGCTTGGCTACCAGGTGCAAGCTGCTTTCGTTCGCCTTTCGAGACTCCCTGAAAGCCAGATTTTTAATTCTTTTGTAGCTGAGCTACAAGCAGGCAGATACAAACTCAATAAGGGAATCGTAAGACAGCACTCGAGCAAAATTTGTCTTGCTACTTATAGTAACCCTTAGGGTCAGAGCGAAACCCTTACGGTACTGCCAATTTCGAAATGCCACTTTTGTTTTCTGCCGACATATTTTTTGTTGTTGTGAATACATAATTTTATCTATTAAATGCCACATTTTCATAATACTTGAGAATGATACAGAAAATGAAGTAAATACAGATCGTTTCGAAGTCAAAAGTCAGTAATATCCCACTAATTCGCGTTAAAATAGGCTCAATCGTCTTACACTTAATGCTTTATTAAGATAGACTGCCGTCGTGATGTTTCTGTAATAAGCTGAATTTAATTTGTATTAGTGCAGTGAATATTTTAATTGCATTTTCCATTAGTTCACTAATCGCTACAGTAATCATCAAAGAGAAATTAATCAGCAGCTGAATTTTCTTTCACTATATCTAAAACAATCTGACAATGCTACAGTTGTTTACAAATCCTATGCCCGTAGAAACCTACTTGTTTTAACGATGTCATTAAACCATAGTAGTTTTAAGAGTATTTACGTCTAGAAATGAATTGCCTTGGCGGTTGATCGATCAAGAGCGGGAAAGGTAATATTTTACGAATATATGACGAGAGGGACAAGTGCTTGAGAGAGGACTTCTCTATCAATACAAGTGTCTGAGAGACGACTTTCCTATCAATCTCCTAGGTAGTTTAGTTTCTCATATCCACAGAGTGAGTTATCATGCAGTTGCATAGGTGATGTAGTTTTGTTGCTCGATTTTCTTACACTGCGACCGAAAGGTGTCTCAGTTGTTGACAACAAATTTCAGCCGTGTTACACACACTCCTTGGGGCAGAATTCGTAGCTCAAAAGACACTTTTGGTGCTATCAGATGTAAAATATTATGTTCACACTGCTCTTTGCTCTACTCTACGTCTTTTGGTGAGGCTCAGCCTTTCATTTCTTCTTAGGAAGTTAACGATAAAGGCATCATAACACGTCACCAGTAACAGTACTGCATAGGAATGCTGAATGAGCGACCTGATGACGTTCAATTATAGTCACTCCGTTGATGTTTGTTGTTTCGCATTAGAGCATGCAGTACTCCTACACCAGACTTCTGAACTTTGCCTGTTGAATGCAAATGTCGCATGATGGTAAAATGGTAATCTGTCACATATATCAGTAGTAGAGACTTCCTTAATGTGGAAAATCATTCATGCCAGAACGATCTTTGTTGAAACAAGAATATCTTTTACTGGCGTATTTTTCGCAAAAGCACTCGCTCCACACACAGTTCAAATCTTTCTAGCTGCCTCCTCTACATTCACCCCTCTGTTATACCAAAAGTAAACGTTATGTTGCAGATGTTACACCTTTTTCCACTTGCGACTCAATTTTACAATGCTTAACAGTAGTTCATGATTTTTAAGCATGCAAAATACAATGCTTAACTGCAAGATGATAACTAGAACTTCAAATTCGAAAATGGGATTGATACATACACTGTTAGCGTGGCGCCGCCTTCACATGGGCAGCGCCGGATTTCAGGCGGCGGGTGGCGTCTGGCCGGTGGCCGGTAGCCGCTGCAGCGCGAGGAAACACTCGAACTTAAGCTGTAATGAATGATTGCGACACAGCCACGAGCTGTCCTGCGGAATTGTTTCTGGAAGTACTTGTTATTGCTGGTGTGTAGAATGTTAAGCGAATTATCTTCGATGTTCAATCAGACTCATAATTTTAGACCGAAATGTGATAAAAAAAGAATACAGTTGGACGCGAACATGCGACTCTTCAGTTGAGAATGCACGACGTTTACCGCAAGACCACGGGCTCACTCCAGTTACATCCTCTCGGATGTAGACAAGACTTCCTCCTAACACTTCCGCATCTTACAGTGTTGCCAGATTGTGCAGATGGCCGGACTTAAGAGTTGTCAGGGGCGGTCAGTTTTATTGGCCACCTTAAGTGAACGCCTCGGACTTAGTCTCTGTGGCGGCCGGCCAGCGGTCAGTTTTTTTGTCTAAGACTGTACATTATAAACCAACGTACCCATTTCTGCAGACATTGATCTAAGTGTACACTATATGATCACAAGTTACTTTCTGAATGCAAATATTTTAACCTCAAACTCAGCTGTTAGTGTTTAAACCTCAAAATTCAACTGACAGTGCTCTAAACTCATTTGTCGACACTTCAACATCAACTTGTAACTGCGTTTTCTAGCATGCTTAATTTTTTTTCTTTTTAACACTTAACTGTACTAAATACGGTTTAGAAGAAGATTTACCAACAACAGTTCACTGAAACTGGACCCGTAACCTGTTCAGTTTCATAAATAAATATGCACCTCTTACAGTACAACAACATGGTTTTAGAAAGTCTAAATCTACACAGGCAGCAATTTTCAAATTCTTAGACTTAAAATCCCTTGATCAACATAAATTAGCTGCAGGTATTTTTCTAGATGTATCAAAAGCCTTCGACGTCCTGGACCATAACATTCTGCTCGAAAAATTAGAAAGACGAGGAGTAAGAGGTGTAGCACATAGCTGGTTGTGTTCATACCTAAAAAAACCACAGGCAGAAATTATCACTTCAGTGTGAATTCAACAAAATGAATAAAACAAGAAACAACTCCTTTCTTTCTAGGGAATTACCAATAAAATATGGTGTACCAAAGGGCTCAATCTTAGGTCCACTATTCTTCTTGATTTATGTGGAAGACTTAGTTGAATATATGAGTCCCATAAAAACAATTCAGCATATTGCTCACTGAATCCAGTCCAGAAACTTTGCGGTCCACAGCAGAAAGTTCTATGAAAAGACTTTCTGAGTGGTTCACAAAAAACAAACTCATTATAAATGCTGAAAAAACTGTGTGTGTCGATTTTCATGTAATTCCACCAACTAATCAAATGTCTATTCAAGCCCAATTAATAAATGATCCCCTAGAAAATTTAAGTGTCACAAAATTCTTGGGTCTTTGGGTTCAGCAAGACTTAAAGTGGGACACACATATAAATAAAAAAATTATCATCTGTGTGCTATGGCCTAAGAATTTTAAAAGCTACAACAAGCAAAACAACAGTACTGCAGGCACACTATGCACAGTTCCACTCAGTAATCCGAAATGGGATCATTTTTTGGGGATACTAAACTCACAGTGTAAAGGTTTTTAGAATGCAAAAAAGGGCTTTAAGAATAATTTGTGGCCTTAAAAAGTTGGAGTCCTGTAAATCCCATTTTACTGAGCTTAGTGTTCTAAATGTTCCAAGTTTATTCATTTATGAAACTATCTTGTTCACTAGGGACTACCTCCTGAAAACAGGCAATCTGCTACAGAACAAACATGTACACAACTATAGTACCAGAAGGGAATCAAATATACATCAAAAATATCACAAAACAACCACCTATCAGAGGAGCATAATTAACATTGGTGTAATACTACACAATAAGATACCAGAGGAAATAAAAAATACTACTCATCCAATATTTAAAGCTAAACTAAAGGCATTTCTAATAAAGCACTGTTTCTATTCTGTCAGAAAATTTCTGAATAAGTAACAAAATTAATTGTAGTAGGTACCTAATTTTAATTGCTACTACCATGTATTATTGTAACTTATCTTTGACCTGTCCAATATCAATTGTACAATTTGTGCTACATGATAAAACTGGACCAATAAAAAATCAAATCAAATCAAATAAGCTGAAAAGTTTCCAGACTAACAGTAGTTGCAGTCTGTAGTTTTACACTGGATATTTACTCTCAATCGTACATATACCAGAAAAAACTGAAAATTATACAGAGAGATCCTTTTCTTATTAGTAACTGCTATTGACCTTCCTCATTAAACAATCAAATACAAACATATTTATGACAGTAACAATTATGAGGTAACTTTTTCATGTGCAGTAACACTTTTCTGTAGAAGAAAAAGATGTACATTTATTGTTCACAATTATTTTAGTGCTACAATTTTGTTCATGTGTTTTATTGTATTGATAATTTAATTTTTTAATGGTGTGTGTTGTGCCATGAAGCAGAATAGGATTTAAAGACTTACAAGTTCAGTTACAATGGTGTGGTTGAAAGAAAGAAAAATACACCATTGATAGGTTCTGATAGTTCTCTTGTCATGTGAATATTCCCACAATGTGGTACTGAATTCTTTAAAAAATACATATTTTTATACTGTGATTCTGTTGATAAAATTTGTTAGTATGTTATTTATTACAGACTAATATCCTTAACATTTATTTGCTGCAAAATTTTTGAACACGTTCTAAGTCTGAAAATAATAAATTTCTTTAAAATAGAACAGCTTATAATCACAAATCAGTACAAATTTAGAAATCATCACTCAAGGCAAACTCAGCTAGGCTTTTTTTTTTCACATGATATCCTACAAACCATGGGTGGAGGACATCAGGCAGTTTCCATATTCCTAGCTTTCCAGAAATTGTCCACTGCACACTGTTGACAAGGTACATGTATGTGACTTGAACACTTCTTAGATAATAGATGCCAGAGTGTTATCATTGACAGTGGGTGTTCATCAGAGACAAGGGTATTACCAGGAGTGCCACAGGGAAGTGTGATAGGACCACTGTTATTCTATATTCAAATAAATGATCTGACAGACAGGCTGCACAGCAATTTATTGCCGTTAGCTGATTACGTTTTGGTCTATGGGAAAGTACTATCTTTGAGTGACTGTAGGAGGAGACAACGTGACCTGGACAGAATTTCTATCTTGTGTGATGAATTGCAGCTTGCTCTAAATGCAGAAAAATGTAGGTTAATAGAGGTGACTAGGAAAAGCAATACTGTAACATTCAAATACAGCATTAGTTGTGTGCTACTTGACATAATCACATCAATAAAATATCTAGGCATAACATTGCAAAGTGATATGAAATGGAATGAGCATACCAGGTTGGTGTATGGAAGGCAAATGCTCAACTTCGTTTTATTGGAAAAATTTTGGGAAAGTGTAGCTCACCTATAAAGGAGACAGCATATAGACTCCTAGCGTCACTCATTCTTTTGTACTGCTCAACTCTTTTGGATCACCACCAGGTCAGAATAAAGGAGGACATTAAAGCAATTCAGAGGCATGCTGCTAGATTTGCTACCAGTAATTTCTATCAGCACACAAGTATTACAGAGAACTCAAACGAGAATCCCTGGATGGAAGTCGATCCTCTTTTCACAAAGCAGTGTTGTGGAAATTTAGAGAGCCAGCATTTGAGGCTGACTCTAGATCAGTTCTACTGCCATCAATGTACATTTTGCACCAGGACCACAAAGATAAGATGCAAGAAACTGGGCTGTTTTTCTGTCACTTTGTAGTAGAACATGGTACCTTCTGCTGTGCACTGTACAGGGACTTGCAGAGTGTGTGAGTGCAGTTGTAGAATCATCAGTCTCATAATGGAGGGAGGCCTGGTGGGTAAAAATTGAAGGTGCATAATAGGCTGGACTAAGCAAGCAGTTCAAATGTATGCAGGTTATAGTCATTAGGAGAATATCAAGAGGCTTCTGAAGGTTTTGCTAGTATGGCGAGCTGCATCAAAGCAGTCATCAGACTGAAGACAGCAACAAACAAACAATCGAAGTGCCAACAGATTTATATGTGGATTAGGTATTTATGGGCGAGGTAAAAACTGACAAGGAGATAGCATTCTTACAAAATAGTTACTATACGCTAACTTACAAGTGATGGAAAAAATCAGTGACACAATATAAAATATGTGAAGGGAATATGAAAGTATTTGTGAGTTTAATGGTATTATATCTTAACAATATTTCAACATGTAAACTGATTATGTACAAAGTCTTTGGTGTTATTCTAGTTCTTCTGTTTCTTTTGGGACAAATGGATGTTTCATCAAAACTCTAGTGTGATTTATTTTCATGTTTTCAATTAATAAAATACCAATTTTACAGGGCTATTCAAAAACAAGGAAGAGATTTCAAACATTTATTGCCTCCAAACTACTAAAGATAGAAAATGAATCCAATGTTTGTGGTAAGAGATAATTTCAAATTTTTATGTATTCAATATGAGTACCATGTGCTACACAACAAATATCAAAACAGTGGCCCATTACTTGCCATACAGAAAGCAGCTGGTCTCTTGTTATCAAATTCACAGCTTCAACAATGCGATGTCACAGACTTTCAAGAGTGTCAGACATAGGGGGGATAAAAATGTGCTCTTTTACATAACCTAAGACATATAAGTCACAAGAAGTCAAATCTGGAGACCTGGGAAGTCACTGGTGATGAAGTTCATCTTCTGCTCCTCCTCTTCCAGTCCAACACCTGGAATGGTGACCTTCAGGTAACATTGGATGTACTTAGAGAAATGTGCCAGGGTACCACTTGCTTGAAGCTGAAGTCATTTGAATCACCTTCGTGTTGAGGAAATAAACAGTTTTGAAGCAAGTCTAGTTCTAGAATTCAAAAATTAAACTGTTGTCTGTCCACAAATGTTGGCATTGTGGTGCTACCTTTTGTAATTTGGAAGATATAAATGTCTGAAATCTGTTTCTTGATTTTGAATAGCCCCCTATTTGCATCAGAGGATGATGATTTGATACCCATGGTTGTTCCCACTGCCAATTAGCACTTCACATAGAAGTTACCTGGCAATACTGATGTATCGTATTCTTTATCCACTGTCACACGTAGCTGCTAGTATGTATTCACATTTTAGGAGCTCTGTTTTATTCTTGGCGTTATTCCAAAAATGAAATAATGTCTCCAGTCTCTGTAATAGTGGCCATGAAACATGACTTGGAACAGCATGTATTTTAAGATACATGTGTATTAATGTGATAAAATTAACAACATTCAAATACTTAATACTACTATAGCTATGGGGCTTTCACCCCACAATAAGTATGCTTAGTACTGTACTGTACTGTACTTAATACCACTGTAACCGAGACGTTGCATATGCACATTGCCTAATGCAAGTGCATTAGAGCAGTGAGATGATTTGTCAGTAGAAACCTGACACAGCTTCTCACCATCATCAACAGCAGCAAAACAAACAAACAAACACACAAACCACAAACAAACACACACACACACACACACACACACACACACATGCCCAGGTTGATTAGAAAATTTATTCTCATGTATTATCTTTAATGCTAGACTCTTTTTTTTGTGCAAAACAAAGCCATAAGATGGGATGGAGAGCCATAAAGAAATAATATTGTCTTGTCCTGAGAGGGAGTAAGGATTACATGTTTGACTGACGAGGGCTTACCTTGATCGACGCAACTGAAGAGCGGCTTTCATGCAAGCAGTTGCAGGACTCAAACCTGTAAGGAACCTACAAGCTAAAAGGGTGCTCCAAGACAGAACTCAATGTTATTCTCAAGGAAATTTAGGGCCAATGAAAGTCAGACCCATACTGATGAGGCTTGAGTAAATGATTGCACAAATGCTTCTGCTGTCTTTCCAAGGCAGCTCTTAGATACAAAGTACACTTAATGTGATATTTCATCTCTTAATATTGGATTCTGTGACACCTCCCATCTCGTTGGTAAAATATTATAGACACTGACCTCATAGACCGGAAAATTCTTCTTGTCATCTCATCAGTATTGCCAGTGGATTATTATTTCTGTTTATTTACATTCATTTTACGTTTTCATGTGATTACAACTCAAAAAGTGAAGGCAGGCATCTTTTTTCACTGTCATCACAATTACATAACATAACACTCATTTTACATTTTTACCTCTGACCACATCTCACAAAATTATGACTGCTATCATTCTTTATTTTCAACAGTTATACATATTTTCACAAAACATGTCAATATTTTACCACTACATTGTATCACTTTGGGCATAACTGTGGGAAATCTGGTTTTGAAGAAAGGAATTCAGTGTCCTTAGTTCTCCTTGGTAGAGGACTAGTAGCCCTCCACATTGTTTGACTGGCTGTAGGAGAAAGCTTCATTGACCTCTC
The DNA here is from genome assembly GCF_021461395.2 of Schistocerca americana. Taxonomy (NCBI): domain Eukaryota; kingdom Metazoa; phylum Arthropoda; class Insecta; order Orthoptera; family Acrididae; genus Schistocerca; species Schistocerca americana. Next base: position 390,602,777 of record NC_060125.1, read on the forward strand.
ACCATAGTCTACATCAGTTTGGCGAACTGGGGTATATCTCACGGTGAGCTAGGGAATTTCTCACAAGTGCGCTGGGAGCACAGTGATTCACAACATTATTTTTCATACAAATTCTGACCGAACAGTCTATACTTGCTAATAGACACATCATTTAACCACTATTTCGACACAATTTACAATAAATTTATAGGCAACACAATATTATTAATACACATAAAATAGTGGATCCTAAGCTACAGGGGATACTCAGGATCCACTTGCCCATACACTATCCTTTGAAGGCTTCATTTTTTGATAATTTCCTCTTGTAGTTCATCAGTCTTATGCCCAGCAAATTTAGATTTGGCCAACTGGTGAACTATGTCCTAAAGGTAGCGTTACGGGTATTCCTGAGTGTTTCTGCTTCTCATCTTCTATAATACAATGCACTACTTACATCATATTTGAGTTTGGACTCAGTTCCCCTGCTTGCAGAAAAATGTTAACGAATTAAGGATGATCCAACCTGTTTGGAGGTACATAAATTATTGTTTCACTTTATCACCCAAACATGGGTCACGGCGGTTGTAGCATCCTCAGTGGGTTTCTTATTATTTTCCTGGAAATATATACATACAAGTTATTGTAAGGTTATGCAATGTGATGCATTACATTATGTTGTCATTTAAATTATATGTGCACTTTAGCCTTTGTTTTACACTGAGTTTTTCCTGTGGCGGCATACCAAAATAAGCCACAAGTCTAAATCAGGACACCTGACATCTGCATACATGAGGGATGTTAGAAAATCATCTGCATTTATTTTATTACCCTATCTTTAATTTGTATATTTTGGTAAAATTCGTGGCATATGTTCATTTCTGTCCTTACCTTTTCCTATTTCTTAGCTGTGACAAGTGTGGTTTCTATACAATAATGCGCTCTCGTGTAGTTGATCTACAACGATTTTGTGAAGCTTTGGTAAGGCGAACTATTTCGTGTGGTTTGTATTTTCATGGATTCTGTTTTGCATTTCGATAGTATTTACTCATGTTTTCTCCTGTTCGTTTGCAAATACAACATCCTCTTACATTGCTGTGGCTAGAACACACCCATTTCACTGCACAATGTTACGTCTCTTATGTGCTTACGACTGTCGTTTTTTGTTTGTTTATTGTTTTGTTTTGCTTTGATGCCCATGAACTTTGAAATGTCGTCTGTGTGTGTGTTTTGACCGATAATTCATTTAGATTGTTGAATAGTCTTTTGTTACATAGTACTGTTTGGTTATTGATATCTTTTTGTGGATAACGGAAGCATCCGATTCCACCCAATATGACGGAAACGACCATTCACAGTAACTCCCATAACGCTCCTATGACTTCATCATGTATACATGACAACAAACACGAAAAGAGATCGAAAAACTGCCAGACAGATACTCCTCCAAAAATATAATAAAACTAATGGGGGAAGTGGGGGAAACTGGGAGTTTTTTGGCGGGGACAAACTGAATATAAACACACGCCACTACACCAAATGACAAAGAACACTAAAATAACGAGACCCCACAGCCTTCCCAAGTACCACTGCACACAAAACCCATTGGAATCGATCACTTCCCTTGACCTATATAGGTCAACAGAAACAACCGATACCACACTATAAATCTCAAAACTTTCACCACCACCAAGCTTAATCCTACCACCGAAAAACACCTAGAAAATCGAAATTGGAATTGAACACTTCCCTTGACCCATATAGGTCAACAGCAACTAACAATACTAAACCAGTCCTAGCCATAGTGGTGCCCTCTTCAATAAAATCCTCAATCAATTCCACTAATTCCCTTTTTGTCTGGCCCTCCAAAACCCTAAATACACATTCTGGAAACCCACCCCCTGATACCACAGACCCTCACATTCATAAACCAACCAAAGACTTACCCCTCCCATACTCTATCTTCCCAAACTGCGACTCATCAATCTCCACAACAACACCAGGACCACCCAACCTACCCCTGTACTTAATATATTCAGAACATGCCGCACGACAATAACAGCACCAATGAAGCACCATTCTCTCACTCACATCCACCTCATGCGCACAGAAACTGTGAGAGGATTTGTAACACAAATGATACGTCATTAACATAATTTCTCACATGCCCAACCTAGAATTCTCGAACAGTAACCTCACCTAATGAAGCGCCGTAAGTTGTCCTTATGAAATCTCCAAATATAGCTGTCCCTGGTCCAAGATGATTGAGTTTCGTAAGCCTTATTTCTTCACGACACACTGAACACTTCATGACTTCAACCAACAGGCTGAATAGCTGAAGAAATTTTATTAGAGACAACGCAGAGTCCCCCTTCATCGCTGACAACTGAGAGCTGTTGACCTTGTCAGTCATATCCATACCTAGCAAAGACATAAACAAAGCAATTTAACAAAATTCACAAACGACAAACAGAAAAAAAAACTGAAATAATGTCAACATAACAAAACCAACATCATTTACTCACTGAAAAACATTATGCTGACAGCACAGTCACCACCGCAGTGCAATGCTATCACGCAGATGAACCCATACGCCACATAACACACTACCCATAAACACACCACCAGATAGAACCACGGACGGCAACAATACGCCACCTATAAACACACCACACACGCAAACTAAACCAAACACAACACTTAACACACAGAACATAAATACACCACCAGAGAGCACCACTAATCACATCAAAACGACACCTACAAACACGCCACCCTAACAAAATAAACTCCACACCATTGTGACATCACAGACCACAAAAGCCTTATCTCATGGGTCAAAGCCGACGGGTGGAATCAGACGCTTCCTGTGTCATAGCCTTCTGGAGACAGTAATTTTCATCTGCCACCTTTTTGTGTGGCAGTCTGTCTGATTATGTTTAGTTCTTGTGTGTAGCTATCTCTGTCTATTGGAAATCTGTTCAGTCCACATAGTTAACTGAAACCATCTAACAGGCCATGACTTACAAAAGGGATAAAAATATCTTGTAAACAGAAAAGGGAAATGCATCTTATAGCTAGGAGGAGTAGTGATCCAGAAACAGTTAAACATTATAAAAACTACTGCATTGTTTTAAGAAAAGTTATTATAAGTCGAGAAGAATATGCATTATGTCTGCGATTAGTGCATCTGATAATAAAATTAAAACAATTTGGAATATTGTTAAAAGGAAAACAGGGCAACTGTAACAAAATCTCAATTTTGTTTTCAGAAATGTTTTTCAACAGGAAATGCTATATATGCTTCTACTGATCAAATATTAACTGCACTGAATAACCAATCACCACTCATTGGGATATTTTCTAATCTCTCAAAGGCTTTTCATTGTGTGATTATGAAATTCTTCTAGATAAGCTGAAGTACTGTTTTCTGAATTCATATTTAACTGGAAGAATGAAGAAGGTTGAAATTAACAATTCGGATAGTCTGCAAAAATCAGCAGAGTCCTCTAACTGGGGAGGTATCAAGAATGGTGTCCAAAGAGTTCAGTTGTGGGTCCCTTTTTGTTCATAATACATATTAATGACTTGTCACTCTATATTGCAGAAGATGCAAAGCTAGTTCTTTTTACTGATGATGCAAGTATAGTGATCACACCCGAAACACACGAAACAGCTGAGGTAATTGTAAATAATGTCTTTCAGAAAATTATTAAGTGATTGTCTGCAAATGGACTATCACTAAATTTTGAGAAAACACAGTATGTAGATCTTGGGTTATCTGATGTTTTGCCAGATACCAGCATCATACATGCTGATATTTCAGTAACGTAGCTTGTTACCTTCATGAGGTGTGACCTGAGACTACTGTCTGAGTGGACCTGGTCCAGTATTTATGCCTGTGGCATTTCCCCTTCACCAGGCACTCCCTCCGCGGTCTGGAGCATTGTCATTCCCTTTTCCGTCTGCTGCAGTCCTGGGTGTTATCTTTAAGGTCCACGCCCACCATACACATTCCTGAGTGTTCCATCTTTGGTCTGGTGTGTTAGGAATCCCGTCTGTGGTAACAGTCATTCCCCCTGTGGTCCTCTCCCGCTCACTGTGATCTGCTGTAGCGTTGACAGTCCATTTTCGGTCTACTGTGGTTCTAGATGTTCCCTCGGAAGTCCGTGCCCATCAGACCCAATGCTGGGTGTGCCATCTTTGGTCTAGTGTACCTGGAACTCTGTATGGGGATCGTTCTCCATGTCCATGCCTTCAGTTCTTCTATTTGTGGAGAGCTGCAGCTGTCACCATTGCTTCTTCAACAATTCCAGACCAGGATCCCAGGCTCTAATTAGCTGGTACCCTGTGTCAGGGTTCATGAGATTATCAATAACATTTATTTCTATTAACTCCCTTACAACACTGTCCCAAAATCTGGGCGTCTGTGCTAGAAACTTGGTTTCTTCATACTTTATGGCATGATCTAGGTCTAGACAGTGTTCAGCAATGGTTGATTTTGTTGCCTGTCTTAATTGCGTGTGCCTCTGATGTTCCTTGCACCTGGTATCTACTGTTCTGGTTGTCTGGCCAATGTAGGATATGTCGCATTGGCAAGGTATATTATAAATCCCCGTTTTCCTTAAACCCAGGTCGTATTTAACATTTCTCATCAGTCCCCCAATCTTGCTGGATGGACAGAAAACACACTTGATATTGTGTTTATGGAGGTTCCTACTAATTCTGGCAGAAGTAGAACCAGCTTAGGGCAAAAACGCCATCTTCTTTGCTTCATCTTGCTCTGCTTCTGGAACTGGTGTGTAGTGGCTGGTAGGAGTGCCATCTTAATTTGTTTTGGTGTATATCCATTTTTGCAGATCACTGTTTTGAGATGCTCTTTCTGTCAGTAGACTTTCTTGGTCTGATAGGGCATGTGCTCTGTGGGCCAATGTCTTAAGAACACCATTCTTCTGTGCTGGATAGTGACAGCTGCTGGCCTGCAGATATAAATCAGTGTGTGTGGGTTTTCGATACACACTGTGGCCATTCTTCTCCTGTTCTGTGGTGAACTTGATATTTGGGTGGCACAAGTTAAGATGTTCCAGAAACTCATTGAGCCTGTCCTTCCCATGAGGCCAGATCTTGAAGGTGTCATCCACATACCTGAAGAAGCAAATGGGTTTATATCTGGCTGTCTCTAATGCCCTCACCTCAAATCTCTCCATGAACGTGTTGGAAACCACAGGAGACAGTGGGCTACCCATAGCTACACCTCCATTTTGCTCGTAATATTGGTTCCTGTACAAGAAATACTTGTATGTCAGTGTGTGCCTGAACAGGTGCAGCAGAGCATCTCAAATTTTTCTGCAATCAGTTCTAGTGAGTCTCTCAGTGGGACCCTAGTGAATAGTGATACCACATCTAAACTAACCATGATGTCCAAATCTGTGATGCGTAGTTGCATGAGGCGTTGCAGGAAGTCTTCTGAGTTTCAGATGTGGTGAACACATTTCCCCACATATGGAGAAAGCAGATTTTTCAAATACCTGGCTGTTGTATACATAGGTGCCCCAAAATTACTGACAATTGGGTGTAGAAGCACAGTCTCTTTGTGTGTTTTAGGCAGACCATACAGTCTGGGTGGCACTGGTGCTTTTGCCCAAAGTTGTTTGATGATCTTCTCAGGCATCCCTGTCTCCTTCAGGAGAGCCCTGGTCTTCTTGTCCACCTTGTCAGTGAGGTCACACTCCAAAGTTCTATATGCTGGGTCCTCCAGAAGTTGACGTACATTCTCATCATAATCCACCCACTATAAAATTACTGTAAAGTTCTCTTTGTCTTCTGGAAGTACTACAATACCATTGTCTTCCCGGAGCTTCGTCAGTGCAAGCCTCTCTTCAGATATGATATTCGATTTTAGAGGCCTGGCGTTGGTGAGCGCCCTCCATGTCTCTTGGTAGACTTCCTCTGCCACATTGGGTGGGAGTGGGGCTGCAACTTGCTCCACTGCACTGACGAAACCTGAAATGGGCATATTTCTGGGGGTCATTGCAAAGTTGAGACCCTTGCTGAGTACCTTTATGGTTATATCATCAAACTGTGTGCCACTTAGATTCATCACAGTATGAGTCTCCTCCATCTGCTGCACTTTCATACTCATGTGGTCAAACTTTGCAGATTGGCAAGATGAGGCATTTCTTCTGGCATGCTCCGCCAAAGACCAGGAGGCATGTTCTACCCAGTCCCAGTCTTCCTCTGTTTAGGAGGCTGCCATGTACAGATGAAGGTGTAACAGCTCCCTGGCTACCACATCTAATCTGTGGCGCAAATCTCGAATCCTTTCTCTCACCAGTGCCATGCTAGCTCTGTGTTGTATCTTGTCCGTCACCCTGGAGTCGATGTGATGTCTTATTCTGGCAAATACTGGTACCACTTCTTCATCTCGACATCTCAGCAAAAAACTGAGAGAACTCAGCATCCTCCCTTTCCTCTGTCGAAGCTTGTCCAGCTTCTTGATATTCTGGTACATCTCCTCCCTGTAAAGTCTCTTGATGTAATTCTTCAGGCTTTCCTGGCAATCTAATGACACCTTGTGTTATTGGGTGTTCTGCCGGATATCAGCCTCATACTTGCACGATATTTTGGTAATGTAGCTTGTCACCTTCACCAGGTGCGACCTGAGACAACTACTCGGGTGTCTCCCATAAGGGGAGAGTGGACCTTACTAGAGCTTGCTGACTGCTCTTATTCAGCCAATGGGGTACAATACATATTTTGTTTCTTTATTCCATTTGTTTGCATACGTGCTAAGCATAATCAATTTGACAATATAGAGGTCTTAAATTATTTTTATTTTAACATTTAACAGATATTCATAAAAAGGATAGAGAAAAACATAAAAAGATAGAGAAAAACATAAAAAGATAGAGAAAAACATAAAAAGATAGAGAAAAACATAAAAAGATAGAGAAAAACCATAAAACTTAAATTTAGATTTAAATGGACTTGATTCTAAAAGGATTTAGTATTTTGTTATCTATTACTACTATGTTGTTATTGCCAATTAGTTGTACATGGGTGTTTCTATTATAGCAAATAATCTCATTTTGGTTATATGGTGGAATGGAGTACAGAGGGATCTGGCGACTTAGCATAGATTACAAGAGATACATGATAAAGATTTTACCATTTGGCAGAGTTTCATTTTGTGTTTAATGGATTTTCATAAGAAGGATAAGGAAAAGCAAAGATTTGGACCTACAGGGAATTACATCTAAAAGGGTTTAGTACTCTGTTACATATTATTACTATGTTGTTTTGCTGATCAGTTTGTACATATTGGTTTCTGTTATGGCAGAATCTCATATGGGTTGCACGGTGATATGGGGTACAGAGGGATATATTGACTTAACTATAGATTATAGGAGTTAATGCAAAAACAGGGAGGATATAATGGGGGGTCAGGGTGCAGGTTGTGCTTGTATGTGTGTGTGTGTGTGTGTGTGTGTGTGTGTGTGTGTGTGTGTGTACAGGGCCTGGTGTCGAGATGGGGGGAAGTGTGGGCATTGTTTATGAGTGGGATCATAGTGGGAGCAAGGTCTGGGAAGTGGGAAGATGTGTTTTGCGCCACTGTATGTGCTGGGTGAATTTATTTTAATTTTGGGAGTCTCTTTTCCAGGATTGGAGAGGTCAATAAGCCCTGCATGTCTGTTCGTTTAGTCAGTATGTATCTACCATAGTTGGCGCGTAATTTGATCAGTCGAGTTTGTAACAGCTCTATGTTTGTGATTTCAAACACGTCAGTGTCTGGTGGGGAAGGGGGGGGGGGAGGCATCCGGTAATACTACAGAGTCATCGTCTTTCTGTTTTGTAGAGTCTTTCAGCCTGGCTCTTCGCCAGACCGGCCAGGGGTGCGGCTGCATATTCCAGGACCGGTCTGACGAAGGCCTTGCAAGCATGCAGGGCCGTCTCCAGGTGGCAGCCGTCATATAAGTCGTATAAGTCCTTGTCTTTTCCTGTCGTATAAGTCCTTGTCTTTTCCTTGTTCTGTCGAGGAGGTAGGTGATGTGTGTCTGCCAGTTTAGATACTTGTCTAGGAACACACCTAGGTACTTAGCAGAGTCTGTGAGTGTCAGTGGCATGTTCCGTACGGTCAGTTGTAAGTCTACAGTATTTTGGTTTTTGTTCCTAGTCCGATGTCTGTGCTGAAAAAATATGGTTTGTGTTTTGTTTGGGTTAGGTCATATTCGCCACTTTGTCATCCAGGTCTGTAGTTTATGGAGATAGGCTGTCGTGTTTTGTTGTATAGTCCTGGTGATTGGTGCAGTGCACCAGTATATGGTGTCGTCCACATATAGTGCAACTCTCTGATCTGGTGTCGTGGTAGGGATGTCTGCCGTGTACAGCGCGTACTGGGTTGGTGATAGGATGCCTCCTTGTGGGACATCCGCCTGGGCTGCGAATGGCTCTGAGTGTTGGTCTCCTACGCAAATCTTGCAGTTTTGTTGAATTTTGCCTTACTATATTTTATAGAATCGATTTTTTAAATTATAGTTTATTGGTAATGAAAGTGTTTTATGAAATATTATTTTAAATTTTTTAAAGTAGATTTTATTTATTGTACCTCTTGTATCAGGGTTTATCAAAATTTTAGTATTTATTTTACTTGTCTCGATTTGGGTTGATTCATAAATAATTTATAGTTAATGTATCATAGTTATTATTAAATTATTTATAGAAATGAGATGTTAATCGTTTCCTAAGATATCTAGTTTCTTAAGAAAAAGTTTAATTTTTTAAAGTTAATTGTTTTCATTTAATTTTTAAGTATAAATATTAACTTATTTATTCTTTAAGGGATAAGCTTTCAAGTTAATAACCTATAATTTGTTTTATAAAAATATAATAGTAAGCTTTAAACTAGCTATCTTTAAGATTACATTTTAGTTCATTATTTCTTATTTTGATTTTATAAGTATTTTAGGTTTTTTATTAAGGTTATTAATTTAATTTTATAATTTTTGTAACAATGATAGAATTAGTATATTTATTTGTATAAAATTTTTACCTTGTAAACTTAATTATAAGGAACTAGGCAAAATTGATTTCCGCCTGTTTATCAAAAACATGTCCTCTTGAAAATACTTTGAGGTCTGGCCTGCTCACTGAGCGTATTTTTAAAGAGCCGCGGTATTTTGACCATGCAAAGGTAGCATAATCATTAGAATCTTAATTAGTGGCTGGAATGAATGGCTTGACGAGAAATCAACTGTCTCTTAATAAAGTTTTGAATTTAACTTTTGAGTCAAAAGGCTTAAATTCTTTTTTAGGGCGAGAAGACCCTATAGAGCTTAACATTTTACTTTTATACAGTTTTTTTGTTTGTCTTTCTATATTTAATGATGATGTTTTGTTGGGGTGACATGAAGAATAAATAAACTCTTCATTATTATATCATTGATTTATGTTTGTTGTTTAGATCCATAATTTATGATTATAGGATTAAGTTACCTTAGGGATAAAAGCGTAATTGTTTTTGAGAGCTCATATCGACAAAGCAGATTGCGACCTCGATGTTGGATTAAGAAAAATTTTGGGTGCAGGAGTCCAGTAATTAGGTCTGTTCGACCTTTAAATTCTTACATGATCTGAGTTCAGACTGGCGTGAGCCAGGTCGGTTTCTATCCTAAGATTATTAATCCATATTAGTAAGAAAGGACCATATGGTTGAAATATTTTTCATTATATTGATTAATATTAATTAATTTACTATTTTGACGGATTAATGTGTTGAATTTAGAATTCATTAATGTAGACTTTTTCTACAAATAGTATTGATACTTTATGATTTATGTATGTTTATTTTAAATTTTCTTTTATTAGTTGTTTGTGTTTTAATTAGTGTTGCTTTTCTAACTTTATTAGAGCGTAAGGTTTTAGGTTATATTCAGCTCCCACAACCCTTTAGTTATGCTATTAAGTTCATTTGTAAGGAGCAGCCAATTCCTATTATATCTAATTATTTACTTTATTATTTTTCTCCTGTTTTTAATTTAATAATTTCTTTGGCTGTTTGAGTAATTTTCCCTTACTTAACTTATATATGTTCTTTTCCTTATGGGTTTTTGTTTTTTTATGTTGCACTAGACAAAGTGTTTATACCGTTATGATTGCTGGTTGATCTTCTAATTCAAATTATTCTTTATTAGGTTCTCTTCGTTCTGTTGCTCAAACAATTTCATATGAAGTTAGTTTAGCTTTAATTTTATTATCTTTAATTATTTTAATTGGTAGTTTTAACATGTTTGATTTTATAAATTATCAGCTTTATTGTTGATTTGTTGTTATTTCTTTTCCTTTAGCTTTAGCTTGCTTTGCTTCTTGTTTAGCCGAAACTAACCGTACTCCTTTTGACTTTGCCGAAGGCGAGTCTGAGCTAGTTTCAGGTTTTAATATTGAGTATGGCGCAGGTGGTTTACTTTAATTATTAGCTGAGTATACTAGAATTGTTTTTATAAGAATATTATTAGCTTTAATTTTTTTAGGGGTGTCTTTTATTCTTTTATATTTTTTATTAAGCTTGCTATTATATCCTTTGGCTTTATTTGAGTTCGTGGTACATTAGCACGTTTCCGTTATGATAAGTTAATATACTTAGCTTGAAAAAGTTTTTTACGTTTATCTTTAAATTTTTTTATTTTCTTTGTTGGTTTGTTTAGTGAATTTTTTTTTAAGAAAAGTTAATAGAAGAGTTAAACTTCTAGTTTTATGTTTTCAAAACATATGGTTTTCCTAAGCTAATTAACTTATTATTCCTTAATTAGCTTATCTCATGCGTTTGCAACATGGACATTAATTAAGAAGTATGTAAAGTAAATAATTGTTAAGATTTGCCCTGTTATAATGTAGGGTTCTTCAACAGGTCGTTTACCAATTCATGTTAATAAGCATACAACAACTACTATGATTCAGAATAAAATCTGATTAATAGGATGGAATTGGATACCTCGGAACGGTGTTTTATTATAAAATGGTAAAATTATTAAGATTCTAATTGATAAGAATAGTGCAATAACACCTCCTAACTTATTAAGAATTGATCGTAGAATTGCATATGCAAATAAGAAATATCATTCTGGTTGAATATGAACCGGTGTTACTAATGGATTAGCAGGTACAAAATTATCTGGATCTACTAGGAGGTAAGGATTAATTAAGCATAATATAATTAATAATGATGTTATTAATACGAATGTAATAGAATCCTTGAAAGTAAAGTATGGGTGAAATGGGATTTTTTCAATATCTCCGTTTAGTCCTAAGGGGTTATTAGACTCTGTTTGGTGAAGAAAGAATAAGTGAATTGCAGCTATAGCTGCAATAATAAACGGAAATACATAATGGAATGTGAAAAATCGATTTAATGTTGCGTTATCAACGGCAAATCCCCCTCATACCCATTGAACTAAATCTGTTCCTAAATATGGAATTGCTGATAATAAATTAGTAATTACTGTTGCACCTCAAAATGATATTTGACCTCAAGGTAAAACATATCATAAAAATGCAGTTGCTATAACTAAGAATAGAATTACTGTACCAATTATTCAGGTGTGTATGTATATATAAGATCCATAATAAATTCCTCTCCGTACATGCAAATAAAATCAAATAGAAAATATAGATGCTCCATTTGCATGTAAAGTTCGAATAATGCAACCATTATTTACGTCTCGGCAGATGTGTACTACACTACTAAATGCTATTTCAATATTTGATGTATAATGTATAGCTAAAAATAGTCCAGTTACGATTTGAATTACCAAGCATAACCCTAGCAGGGACCCAAAATTTCATCAAAATGATACATTTGTTGGTGCAGGTAAATCAACTAAAGAGTTATTAATAATTTTAATTAAAGGATGTCTTAATCGTAAGGATTTATTCATTAGTAAATTATCTTATTTTACGAATAGGCCCCTGGTTAATATTAGTAATTTTAACTACTGCTAATAGTGCTAAAAATAAATAAATAATTATTATTATTGTAATAATGAATGTTGGTCTGTTATATCATTTTTCTAAAGATATTGTTATTTCTTGGTAACTGATTGAATTATCAATATTTATAGTTTCAGTATTTTTGAAAAAGTCTATAAATATTGTTATATCTAGGATAATTAATGTTGATATAATAAATACTCTTATTGTTAAGGTAATAAGTATAGTAATTGATTTAGGTTGAAATATTTCGTTTGAGGCAATTCTTGTAATATAAATAAATACAACTAATATACCACCAAGAAACGTTAAAAATAAAATATATGATAATCAATATTTCTCCATTATTGTTCCTGTTATTAATCCAACTAAAAAAGTTTGTAAGGTAATGAAAAGAATTATTGATATTGGGTGTCTTAATTTAATAAAATTAATATTTATTACATTTGATAGTGATATAATTACTATTTTCATCATTTCAAGGGTTAGTTTATTTAAAATATCGGTTTTGGGGAGCGTTGATGGAATCTTTTCCACCTCTGAAGTTTTAAAAGTGGGGGCCAGACTTATTTCCGGTTTACAAGACAGGAGTTTTTTTAAACTGTTAAAACTAATGTTTATATTCTCCGTTTTTACTTCTTTATTGGTTTATTTTGCTGGTGTTTATGTTTTTCCTTCTGAACGTAAACATTTATTGATGGTTCTTCTGAGATTAGAGTATATTGTTATTTCTTTGTTTATATTAATTATTGTTTTTCTTATTGAATTTGATTGTGATTATTTCTTTCCTGTTACTTTTTTAGTTTTTTCTGTTTCTGAAGGTGCTTTAGGTCTTTCTATTTCAGTTTCAATAATTCGTTTCATGGTAGTGATTTCTTTAATTCTTTTGCATTATCTTTATGTTAAAGTATTTATTTATAACTATTTTTTTGATCCCTCTTTGTTTGGTGAATAATTGTTGCTTGTTGGTTCATTCTTTAATGTTTCTGTCGAGTTTTGTTTTTATAATTTGAGTTTATTCATTTGCAGATTTGAATATAATTAGATATTATTTTGGTATTGATTATTTTTCTTTTAGTTTGATTTTGTTGAGTTTTTGAATTTGTTCTTTAATAATTACTGCTAGGGGTTCAGTTTATTTAATTTCTTATCATTCTAATTTTTTTGTCTTTATGGTTTTAATTTTAATGATTATGCTTTATTGTTCATTTGCTAGATTAAGTCTTCTTTCTTTTTATATTTTTTTTTTTTTTTTTTGAGGCTAGATTGGTTCCTACTTTACTTTTGATTTTGGGTTGAGGTTATCAACCTAAACGTTTACAGGCTGGTGTATATTTCATTTTTTATACTTTGATTGCTAGATTGCCTTTATCACTAGTTTTATTTAACGTTTATAATTTCTCTAATACTTTATATTTTCCTTTATTGGTTGACTTTGGTTCTTATTATTTTATATTTTATGTGTTTATAATTTTTCTTTTTTAGTTAAGAGCCAATATTTATGGTTCATTTATGGCTTCCTAAGGCTCATGTAGAGGCCCCTATTTCCGGTAAAATAATTCTTGCAGGTGTTTTATTGATGTTATGTGGTTATGGTATTTTTCGTGTTATAAAGGTTATTTCTTATTTGGGTTTAAAGTTTAATTATTTTTGATTATCTTAAGGTTTATCTGGAGGTGTTATTGTTAGATTTATTTGTTTTTGTCAGGTTGATTTAAAGTCTTTCATTGCATATTCTTCTGTCGCTCATATAAGAATGGTTATTGGTGGATTGATAACTATAAATTGGTGAGGTTGTATAGGTTCTCTTTCCTTAATGGTTGGTCATGGTTTATGTTCTTCTGGATTGTTTTGTTTATCTAATATTATTTATGAACGTTTAGGTAGACGAAAATTATTAATTAACAAGGGTATAATTAATTTAATATCTAGAATGGCTTTATGGTGATTCCTTTTGAGATCTTCAAATATAGCTGCTCCCCCCTCATTAAATCTGGTAGGTGAACTTAGATTATTAAATAGAATTATGTCTTGATCTTCTTTCAGATTTTTTGCTTTAATTTTTTTTTATCTTTTTTAGAGCTGTTTGTACTTTATATATATATTCATATTCTCAGCATGGTAATTATTATTCTGGGGTTTATACTTGTTCTCTTGGTTATTTTCGTGAATATCATCTTTTACTTTTACATTGATTGCCTTTAAATATTCTCTGTTTAAAGGGTGTATATTTCTTTGTTTAATTTGCTTAAGTATTTTAATTAAAAATATTGTTTTGTGGAATCAATGATATGAAGTTTTTCATCTTAGCCCGTGAATTAATTTTCTATTTGTTCTTTGAGTTTTTTTCTTTATTCTTTTCTAGAACTATAATTTTTATTTTAGGTATTTATTATTTAATAATTGATTATAGAGTTTTTGTTGAGTGGGAACTTTTTAATTTAAATGGTTCTATGGATGTTATAACTTTAATCATGGATTGAATGTCTCTTATTTTTATATCTGTTGTTATATATATATCTTCTTTGGTTATTTATTATAGAGAGGATTATATATGAGGTGAAAAGAATATAAATCGTTTTATTATTATTGTTTTAATATTTATTCTTTCTATAGGGTTCTTCATTATTAGTCCTAATTTGAGTAGAATTTTGTTAGGATGAGATGGTTTAGGTTTGGTTTCATATTGTTTAGTTATTTATTACCAAAATGTGAAATCTTATAGTGCTGGTATATTAACTGCACTTTCTAATCGTATTGGTGATGTTGCTATTTTAATTTCTATTGCTTGAATATTAAATTTTGGTGGTTGGAATTATATTTATTATTATGATTTTATTTCTAACTGTTTTGAAGTAAAGCTTATTACTATATTAATTGTTTTGGCAGCTATAACTAAGAGAGCTCAAATTCCCTTTTCTTCTTGACTTCCTGCTGCTATGGCTGCCCCTACTCCTGTTTCTGCTTTAGTTCATTCTTCTACTCTTGTTACTGCTGGAGTTTATTTATTAATTCGTTTCAGACCAATATTAGATACTTATAATTGTGGTTGATTTTTACTGTTGATTGGTTGTATAACTATATTTATGGCTGGATTGGGGGCTAATTTTGAGTTTGATTTGAAGAAGATTATCGCTCTTTCTACTTTAAGACAACTTGGTTTAATAATAAGAATTTTGGCTATAGGTTATCCAAAACTTGGATTTTTTCATTTATTAGCTCATGCTTTATTTAAGGCTTTATTATTTATGTGTGTATGTTCAATAATTCATAATTTAAAGGATTCTCAGGATATTCGTTTTATGGGCTCAATTGTTAATTTTATACCTTTAACTTCTGTTTGTTTTAATGTCTCTAGTTTGTCTTTGTGTGGTATACCTTTTTTGGCAGGTTTTTATTCAAAGGACTTAATTCTTGAGATGGTTTGTTTAAGATGAATTAATTGTTTAATTTTTATTTTTTTCCTACTGGTTTAACTGCTTCTTATTCTTTTCGTTTATTTTTTTATTCAATATCTGGGGATATTAATTTTTATTCTAGATTCTCTTTTGATGATAAGGGTTATTAGATTTCATTTGGTATAATTGGTTTATTGTTTGTTGCTGTTTTTGGTGGTAGTCTTTTGTCTTGGTTAATTTTTCCTATTCCTCATGTGATTATTTTGCCTCATTATTTTAAGTTTTTAACTATTACAGTAGTTGTTTTAGGTGCTTATTTGGGTTACCTTATTTCTAAGTTTGATTTTTCTCATGATTTATTTTCTTTAAGTATGCTTTCTTTTGTTAGATTTGCTGGTTCTATATGGTTTGTACCTTTTCTTTCAACTAAGTTTGTTAGCTATATTCCTTTAAAGTTAGGTTATTATTCATCTAAATCATTTGATAATGGTTGAGGTGAATTATTTGGTGGTCAAGGTTTATATAGACTATTTATTTATTTAATTAGATATATTCAGGGTTGGTATGATTCTAATTTTAAGATTTATCTTTTAACTTTTATTTTTTGAATATTTATTTTGGTGATATTATTTTTAGTGTACTTAAATACCTTATAATTAGAGCGTGATACTGAAGATGTTAAGGAAGTATTTCTACATTTAGGTATTTATAAATATAGATATATTATTTTTACAGTGAAAATGTAATGTTTTATTTAAACTATATAAATTTAAGACATGTTAACCGCTAATATAAAAAGTTAGCAGCTTTCATATTGGCTTTACATTTCCTTAATTGGAACTTTATAGTTCAAATATATTATTAACAGTAATACGCCTCTTTTTGTCTTCAATTAATGAGAATAAGGGTATTTTATTTACCAATCTTCCAGGTCAAAACTGACTGCAATATTTCGCTTCTTATTCTATTTAAGGTTGATTGATTATATCAATACTTTTTTAATGCAACCCAAATGTTATAGTTAACTACAACCCTTTATTCTGCTCATTGTAAGGCTCCTTGATTTCATTCGTGATATAGTCCTCCTAATAGGACTAGAATAAAAAATATTGTTGATAATGTTCAGATTATAATGTCTGAGGTTTTGAAAATAATTACAATTGGAAGAATTAGTGCTATTTCTACATCGAAAATTTAAAAAATTACTGTGATTAGGAAAAATCGTAGAGAGAATGGTATTCGTGCTGATCTTTTTGTATCAAAACCACATTCAAAAGGGGATCTTTTTTCTCGATCATTGATTGATTTCTTTGATAATGTTGTTGCAAGGATTATAACAATTATTGGAAATTCAAACTCTTGTAGATAGAATTATGATTGTTTTTCTTCATTTATATCAAGCTTTCTGATTGGAAGTCAAATGTACTATTTATACTAGAAAAACAGTTATCTACCTCATCAATAAATAGAGATGTATAAGAATATTCATACTACGTCTACAAAGTGTCAGTATCATGCTGCTGCTTCAAATCCAAAGTGGTGTCTTGGCGAGAATTGATTTATTGAGTGTCGAAGTAGACATGTTGTTAAGAAGATTGTTCCAATAATTACGTGGAGACCATGGAACCCTGTTGCAACAAAGAATGTTGGTCCATAAACTGCGTCTGCAATAGTAAATGGTGCTTCTCAATATTCGTATGCTTGAAGTATTGTGAAATATAGTCCTAATAATACTGTAAAAAATAGTCCTTATAGTGCTTGAGTATGGTTAGATTCTACTAAACTATGATGTGCTCATGTTACAGTTACTCCTGAGGCTAAAAGAATAGCTGTATTAAGTAATGGAATTTGTATAGGATTAAAAGGTTGAATTCCTATTGGAGGTCATAATATTCCTAGTTCAATTGTTGGTGCTAGTCTTCTTCTGAAAAAGGCTCAGAAGAATGAAACGAAGAATAATACTTCTGATGCAATAAATAGGATTATTCCTCATCGTAATCCAATTGATACAAACCCAGTATGTAGTCCTTGATATGTTCCTTCTCGATCTACATCTCGTCATCATTGAATTATAGTTAGTAAGTTAATTTCAAATCCAATTATAAATAAGTTGATGCTGAATAGGTGAAATCATTTTGCTAATCCTGATACTAGGACTATTGCTCCAATTGCTCCTGTTGATGGTCAAGGTCTATAATCTATGAAGTGGAATGGGTGATTTGAGTGAGTTGTTAACATAGGTTAGTATACTTCTCTAGAATATAAAGTTCTTAGAATTGAGAAAGCATAAGCTTGGATTATTGCCACCGCTGATTCTAGAATTAATAGAAGTATGAATTAATAGATGAAATAACTGTCTAACATTAATAACATGACAAAAAATTGCTCCAATAATGGTATTATCATATTGTATTCAACTAAGAACTTTCATTTGTACAATTATCATTTTAAGAATTATTATTGGAGCAATAGGGGGTTTAAATCAAACATCTCTACATCAACTTCTAGCATATTCTTCAATTAGACATTTAGGGTGAAAGATTAGATCCCTAACAGTCAGAGAAAACATCTGAGAACTATATTTTATTATTTACTCACTGTTGTTGTTGTGGTCTACAGTCCTGAGACTGGTTTGATGCAGCTCTCCATGCTACTCTATCCTGTGCAAGCTTTTTCATCTCCCAGTACCTACTGCAACCTACATCCTTCTGAATCTGCTTAGTGTATTCATCTCTTGGTCTCCCTCTACGATTTTTACCCTCCACGCTGCCCTCCAATACTAAATTGGTGATCCCTTGATGCCTCAGAACATGTCCTACCAACCGATCCCTTCTTCTGGTCAAGTTGTGCCACAAACCTCTCTTCTCCCCAATCCTATTCAATACTTCCTCATTAGTTATGTGATCTACCCATCTAATCTTCAGCATTCTTCTGTAGCACCACATTTCGAAAGCTTCTATTCTCTTCTTGTCCAAACCATTTATCGTCCATGTTTCACTTCCATACATGACTACACTCCATACGAATACTTTCAGAAATGACTTCCTGACACTTAAATCAATACTGGATGTAAACAAAGTTCTCTTCTTCAGAAACGCTTTCCTTGCCATTGCCAGCCTACATTTTATATCCTCTCTACTTCGACCATCATCAGTTATTTTGCTCCCCAAATAGCAAAACTCCTTTACTACTTTAAGTGCCTCATTTCCTAATCTAATTCCCTCAGTATCACCTGACTTAATTCGACTACATTCCATTATCCTTGTTTTGCTTTTGTTGATGTTCATCTTATATCCTCCTTTCAAGACACTGTCCATTCCATTCAACTGCTCTTCCAAGTCCTTTGCTATCTCTGACAGAATTACAATGTCATCGGCGAACCTCAAAGTTTTTATTTCTTCTCCATGAATTTTAATACCTACACCGAATTTTTCTTTTGTTTCCTTTACTGCTTGCTCAATATACAGATTGAACAACATCGGGGAGAGGCTACAACCCTGTCTTACTCCCTTCCCAACCACTGCTTCCCTTTCATGTCCCTCGACTCTTATAACTGCCATCTGGTTTCTGTACAAATTGTAAATAGCCTTTCGCTCCCTGTATTTTACCCCTGCCACCTTTAGAATTTGAAAGAGAGTATTCCAGTCAACATTGTCAAAAGCTTTCTCTAAGTCTACAAATGCTAGAAACGTATTTTTGCCTTTCCTTAATCTTTCTTCTAAAATAAGTCGTAAGGTCAGTATTGCCTCACGTGTTCCAGTGTTTCTACGGAATCCAAACTGATCTTCCCCGAGGTTGGCTTCTACTAGTTTTTCCATTCATATCTAAAGAATTCGTGTTAGTATTTTGCAGCTGTGACTTATTAAGCTGATAGTTCGGTAATTTTCACATCTGTCAACACCTGCTTTCTTCGGGATTGGAATTACTCACTAATAAGATTAATTCTGGTTTTATTATTTAAGCAAATAAATTTATTTTTCATAAACCAAATTTATTCAGCCAGAAATATAAAAACTGAAATTAAATTCATAATATTCTTATCTCTTCTATCTCTAGGTGGTTTACCACCATTTCTTGTATTCCTACCAAAATGAATTGTTATACAATCAGTAATAGAAAACAACATAACAACTATTATAACTATTATCATTGTACTAACTACAATTACACTTTATTATTACATACGTATTAGATTCTCAGCCTTAATTATATCATACACAGAAAATTCATGATCTATAAAGATAAAGTCTAAAAATCGAGAATTATTCTTCCTATGACAGTAATAATTTGAACAATAGGGTTTATCTCAACATCAACTCTAATACCATTATACTAAGGACTTAAGTTAATTAAACTAATAACCTTCAAAGTTATAACTAAAAGAATAAACTTTTAGGCCTTAGTAAAATTTTACACCTCTAGAATTGCAGTCTAGAATCATAATTGAATATAAGACCAAAATATGATAAGAAAGAAAGTATCTCATAAGCAGATTTACAGTCTACCACCCAAAATTCAGCCATCTTACCGCAAAAATGATTATTTTCAACAAACCATAAGGACATTGGTACTTTATACTTCCTATTTGGAGCATGAGCAAGAATAGTAGGAACATCAATAATAATACTTATTCGTGCTGAACTTGGTCAACCAGGGTCTCTAATTGGAGATGATCAGATTTATAATGTCATTATTACAGCCCACGCATTTGTAATAATTTTCTTTATATCAATACCCATTATAATTGGTGTATTCGGTAATTGACTTGTACCATTAATAATTGGTGCACCAGATATAGCATTCCCACGAATAAATAATATAAGTTTTTGATTATTACCACCTTCATTAACCCTTCTTCTTACATCTTCTATAGTAGATAACGGTGCTGGTACAGGATGAACAGTTTACCCTCCTCTTGCAGGAGCTATCGCACATGGGGGGGCATCTGTAGACCTAGCTATTTTTTCACTTCACTTAGCAGGTGTATCATCTATTCTTGGTGCAGTAAACTTCATTACAACAGCAATTAATATACGATCAGAAAGTATAACTTTAGATCAAACACCTTTATTTGTTTGATCTGTAGTTATTACAGCCCTTCTTCTCCTTCTTTCACTTCCAGTTTTAGCAGGAGCTATTACCATACTATTAACAGATCGAAATTTAAATACATCATTCTTTGACCCTGCAGGAGGAGGAGACCCAATTTTATACCAACATCTATTCTGATTCTTTGGGCACCCAGTTGTTTACATTCTAATTCTACCCGGATTTGGTATTATTTCACACATTGTATGTCAAGAAAGAGGAAAAATTGAATCATTCGAAACATTAGGTATAATTTACGCCACACTATCAATTGGGCTAATAGGATTTATTGTATGAGCACATCATATATTTACAGTAGGAATGGATGTTGACGCACAGGCATACTTCACATCAGCAACAATAATTATTGCTGTACCTACTGGAATTAAGGTATTCAGATGACTAGCTACACTATATGGAACTAAATTCTAGTTCAATCCACCATTATTATGAGCTGTAGGATTTATTTTCCAATTCACAATTGGTGGATTAACAGGATTAGTACTAGCAAATTCATCACTTGATATTGTATTACATGATACATATTATGTAGTGGCCCACTACCATTATGTATTATCTATAGGAGCAGTATTTGCAGTTATAGGAGGTGTTATTCAAAGATACCCACTATTTACAGGATTAACCATAAACAATACATGATTAAAAATCCAATTCACAATTATATTTATTGGAGTATACTTAACATTCTTCCCTCAACACTTCTTAGGGTTAGCAGGAATACCACAACGATCTTCAGACTACCCAGATGCATATACAACATGAAATGTAGTATCAAGAATTGGATCTACAATTTCTATTGTAGGAATTATTATATTCATTGTAATTATATGAGAAAGAGTGGTTACAAACGAGCAATTATATTTAGAGCTAATATAAGAAGATCAACAGAATGGCTACAAAATAACCCACCTGCAGAACACAGTAACTCAGAATTACCATTAATTTCTAGATTCTAATATGGCAGAGTAGTGCAGTAGATTTAAGCTCTACAAATAAAGGTTTGACCTTTTATTAGAAAATATTATAAATGGCAACATGATCAAATTTATCCCTTCAAGATGGAGCTTCACCATTAATGGAGCAACTATCATTCTTTCATGATCATACTATGGTCATATTATTATTAATTACAGTAATTGTAGGTTATGCCCTAAGTTATATATTATTTATTGCCTATACAAACCGAAACATACTTCATGGACATTTAATTGAAACAATCTGAACAGCATTACCAGCAATTACCCTAATTTTTATTGCTTTACCATCATTACGACTATTATTCTTACTTGATGATTCAGTAGACGCAATAATTACAATCAAAACCATTGGACGACAATGATACTGAAGATATGAATATTCAGACTTTATAGACGTAGAATTCGACACTTTTATAACACCAGAACAAGATTTATAAAATGATGGATTCCGACTTCTAGACGTAGATAACCGAACAATTCTCCCAATAAATACAGAAGTACGTGTATTAACAAGAGCGTCAGATGTTCTACACTCATGAGCAGTTCCTGCATTAGGAGTTAAAATTGATGCAACACCAGGTCGACTAAATCAAGGAACATTTACAATAAACCGACCTGGATTATTCTTCAGACAATGCTCAGAAATCTGTGGAGCAAACCACAGATTTATACCAATTGTAATTGAAACAACTTCAGTAAATTTATTTATCAAGTGATTGTCTAAGATAATCTAAGGAGTTAGTTAAATAAATAACATTAGAGTGTCAATCTAAAATGACTAAACAATTAGTACACCTTGAAACATCAGATGACTGAAAGTAAGTAATGGTCTCTTAAACCAAAAAATAGTAAACTAATGACTACTTCTGATCGGGAAATTAAATCTAAATCCCTCAAATATCTCCTCTCATATGATTCTCCCTATTCATTATATTTTCAGCTACCCTAATCCTATTTAATCAAATAAACTTTTCCTCATTTAAACCTAATATTATTAAAACAGCAGAAAAAAGAACAATTGAGATGAAAAACTTAAATTAATAATTATAACAAACTTATTCTCAACATTTTATTTATCACTAACATCTTCAATTTATCATTAAATTGAACTAGAACATTTTTAGGACTGTTATTTGTCCCATCAATGTTCTGACTTACACCATCACAAATTAATATTATCTGAAATAAACTAAACCTAACCTTACACAACGAATTCAAAACACTACTAGGACCAAAATCATTTAATGGAACAACATTCATCTTTATCTCAATTTTTATTATAATACTATTTAATAATTTCATAGGATTATTTCCTTACATCTTTAATAGAACAAGACATTTAGCATTAACATTTGCAATCGCCCTACCTATATAATTAAGATTCATATTACTTGGATGAATTAATCAGACTAATCATATATTTACACAACTTGTTCCACAAGGAACACCACCTGCATTAATATCATTCATAGTATTAATTGAAACAATTAGAAATGTCATTCGACCTGGTACACTAGCAGTACGACTAGCAGCAAATATAATTGCAGGACATTTATTATTAACCTTACTACGAAATACAGGACCATCTATAGCAATAAACCTAATCTCACTACTAATTATTGGACAAATACTTCTATTAATTCTAGAATCAGCAGTGGCAATAATTCAAGATTATGTTTTCTCAATTCTAAGAACTTTATATTCTAGAGAAGTATACTAACCTATGTTAAAAACTCACTCAAATCACCCATTCCACTTCATAGATTATAGACTTTGACCAACAACAGGAGCAATGGGAGCAATAGTCCTAGTATCAGGATTAGCAAAATGATTTCAACTATTCAACATCAACTTATTTATAATTGGATTTGAAATTACCTTACTAACTATAATTCAATGATGACGAGATGTAGTTCGAGAAGGAACATATCAAGGACTACATACTGGGTTTGTATCAATTGGAATAAGATGAGGAATAATCCTATTTATTGCATCAGAAGTATTATTCTTCGTTTCATTCTTCTGAGCCTTCTTCAGAAGAAGAGTAGCACCAACAATTGAACTAGGAATATTATGACCTCCAATAGGAATTCAACCTTTTAATCCTATACAAATTCCATTACTTAATACAGCTATTCTTTTAGCCTCAGGAGTAACTGTAACATGAGCACATCATAGTTTAATAGAATCTAACCATACTCAACCATTACAAGGACTATTTTTTACAGTATTATTAGGACTATATTTCACAATACTTCAAGCATACGAATATTGAGAAGCACCATTTACTATTGCAGATGCAGTTTATGGATCAACATTCTATGTTGCAACAGGGTTCCATGGTCTCCACGTAATTATTGGAACAATCTTCTTAACAACATGTCTACTTCGACACACAATAAATCAATTCTCGCCAAGACACCACTTTGGATTTGAAGCAGCAGCATGATACTGACACTTTGTAGACGTAGTATGATTATTCTTATACATCTCTATTTATTGATAAGGTAGATAACTGTTTTTCTAGTATAAATAGTACATTTGACTTCCAATCAGAAAGCTTGATATAAATGAAGAAAAACAATCATAATTCTATCTACAAGAGTTTGAATTTCCAATAATTGTTATAATCCTTGCAACAACATTATCAAAGAAATCAATCAATGATCGAGAAAAAAGATCCCCTTTTGAATGTGGTTTTGATACAAAAAGATCAGCACGAATACCATTCTCTCTACGATTTTTCCTAATCGCAGTAATTTTTTAAATTTTCGATGTAGAAATAGCACTAATTCTTCCAATTGTAATTATTTTCAAAACCTCAGACATTATAATCTGAACATTATCAACAATATTTTTTATTCTAGTCCTATTAGGAGGACTATATCACGAATGAAATCAAGGAGCCTTACAATGAGCAGAATAAAGGGTTGTAGTTAACTATAACATTTGGGTTGCATTAAAAAAGTATTGATATAATCAATCAACCTTAAATAGAATAAGAAGCGAAATATTGCAGTCAGTTTTGACCTGGAAGATTGGTAAATAAAATACCCTTATTCTCATTAATTGAAGACAAAAAGAGGCGTATTACTGTTAATAATATATTTGAACTATAAAGTTCCAATTAAGGAAATGTAAAGCCAATATGAAAGCTGCTAACTTTTTATATTAGCGGTTAACATTTCTTAAATTTATATAGTTTAAATAAAACATTACATTTTCACTGTAAAAATAATATATCTATATTTATAAATACCTAAAAGTAAAAATACTTCCTTAACATCTTCAGTGTCATGCTCTAATTATAAGGTATTTAAGTACACGAAAAATAATATCACCAAAATAAATATTCAAAAAATAAAAGTTAAAAGATAAATCTTAAAATTAGAATCATACCAACCCTGAATATATCTAATTAAATAAATAAATAGTCTATTTAAACCTTGACCACCAAATAATTCACCTCAACCATTATCAAATGATTTAGATGAATAATAACCTAACTTTAAAGGAATATAGCTAACAAACTTAGTTGAAAGAAAAGGTACAAACCATATAGAACCAGCAAATCTAACAAAAGAAAGCATACTTAAAGAAAATAAATCATGAGAAAAATCAAACTTAGAAATAAAGTAACCCAAATAAGCCCCTAAAACAACTACTGTAATAGTTAAAAACTTAAAATAATAAGGCAAAATAATCACATGAGGAATAGGAAAAATTAACCAAGACAAAAGACTACCACCAAAAACAGCAACAAACAATAAACCAATTATACCAAATGAAATCTAATAACCCTTATCATCAAAAGAGAATCTAGAATAAAAATTAATATCCCCAGATATTGAATAAAAAAATAAACGAAAAGAATAAGAAGCAGTTAAACCAGTAGGAAAAAAATAAAAATTAAACAATTAATTCATCTTAAACAAACCATCTCAAGAATTAAGTCCTTTGAATAAAAACCTGCCAAAAAAGGTATACCACACAAAGACAAACTAGAGACATTAAAACAAACAGAAGTTAAAGGTATAAAATTAACAATTGAGCCCATAAAACGAATATCCTGAGAATCCTTTAAATTATGAATTATTGAACCTACACACATAAATAATAAAGCCTTAAATAAAGCATGAGCTAATAAATGAAAAAATCCAAGTTTTGGATAACCTATAGCCAAAATTCTTATTATTAAACCAAGTTGTCTTAAAGTAGAAAGAGCGATAATCTTCTTCAAATCAAACTCAAAATTAGCCCCCAATCCAGCCATAAATATAGTTATACAACCAATCAACAGTAAAAATCAACCACAATTATATGTATCTAATATTGGTCTGAAACGAATTAATAAATAAACTCCAGCAGTAACAACAGTAGAAGAATGAACTAAAGCAGAAACAGGAGTAGGGGCAGCCATAGCAGCAGGAAGTCAAGAAGAAAAGGGAATTTGAGCTCTCTTAGTTATAGCTGCCAAAACAATTAATATAGTAATAAGCTTTACTTCAAAACAGTTAGAAATAAAATCATAATAATAAATATAATTCCAACCACCAAAATTTAATATTCAAGCAATAGAAATTAAAATAGCAACATCACCAATACGATTAGAAAGTGCAGTTAATATACCAGCACTATAAGATTTCACATTTTGGTAATAAATAACTAAACAATATGAAACCAAACCTAAACCATCTCATCCTAACAAAATTCTACTCAAATTAGGACTAATAATGAAGAACCCTATAGAAAGAATAAATATTAAAACAATAATAATAAAACGATTTATATTCTTTTCACCTCATATATAATCCTCTCTATAATAAATAACCAAAGAAGATATATATATAACAACAGATATAAAAATAAGAGACATTCAATCCATGATTAAAGTTATAACATCCATAGAACCATTTAAATTAAAAAGTTCCCACTCAACAAAAACTCTATAATCAATTATTAAATAATAAATACCTAAAATAAAAATTATAGTTCTAGAAAAGAATAAAGAAAAAAACTCAAAGAACAAATAGAAAATTAATTCATGGGCTAAGATGAAAAACTTCATATCATTGATTCCACAAAACAATATTTTTAATTAAAATACTTAAGCAAATTAAACAAAGAAATATACACCCTTTAAACAGAGAATATTTAAAGGCAATCAATGTAAAAGTAAAAGATGATATTCACGAAAATAACCAAGAGAACAAGTATAAACCCCAGAATAATAATTACCATGCTGAGAATATGAATATATATATAAAGTACAAACAGCTCTAAAAAAGATAAAAAAAAATTAAAGCAAAAAATCTGAAAGAAGATCAAGACATAATTCTATTTAATAATCTAAGTTCACCTACCAGATTTAATGAGGGGGGAGCAGCTATATTTGAAGATCTCAAAAGGAATCACCATAAAGCCATTCTAGATATTAAATTAATTATACCCTTGTTAATTAATAATTTTCGTCTACCTAAACGTTCATAAATAATATTAGATAAACAAAACAATCCAGAAGAACATAAACCATGACCAACCATTAAGGAAAGAGAACCTATACAACCTCACCAATTTATAGTTATCAATCCACCAATAACCATTCTTATATGAGCGACAGAAGAATATGCAATGAAAGACTTTAAATCAACCTGACAAAAACAAATAAATCTAACAATAACACCTCCAGATAAACCTTAAGATAATCAAAAATAATTAAACTTTAAACCCAAATAAGAAATAACCTTTATAACACGAAAAATACCATAACCACATAACATCAATAAAACACCTGCAAGAATTATTTTACCGGAAATAGGGGCCTCTACATGAGCCTTAGGAAGCCATAAATGAACCATAAATATTGGCATCTTAACTAAAAAAGCCAAAATTATAAACACATAAAATATAAAATAATAAGAACCAAAATCAACCAATAAAGGAAAATATAAAGTATTAGAAAAATCATAAACGTTAAATAAAACCAGTAATAAAGGCAATCTAGCAATTGAAGTATAAAAAATGAAATAAACACCAGCCTGTAAACGTTCAGGTTGATAACCTCAACCCAAAATCAAAAGTAAAGTAGGAACCAATCTAGCCTCAAAATAAAATATAAAAAGAAAGAAGACTTAGTCTAGCAAATGAACAATAAAGCATGATCTTTAAAATTAAAACCATAAAGACAAAAAATTAGAATGATAAGAACTTAAATAAACTGAACCTCTAGCAGTAATTATTAAAGAACAAATTCAAAAACTCAACAAAATCAAACTAAAAGAAAAATAATCAATACCAAAATAATATCTAATTATATTCAAATCTGCAAATGAATAAACACAAATTATAAAAACAAAACTCGACAGAAACATTAAAGAATGAACCAACCAGCAACAATTATTCACCAAACAAAGAGGGATCAAAAAAATAGTTATAAATAAATACTTTAACATAAAGATAATGCAAAAGAATTAAAAAAATCACTACCATGAAACGAATTATTGAAACTGAAATAGAAAGACCTAAAGCACCTTCACAAACAGAAAAAACTAAAAAAGTAACAGCAAAGAAATAATCACAATCAAACTCAATAAGAAAAACAATAATTAATATAAACAAAGAAAAAACAATATACTCTAATCTCAGAAGAACCATCAATAAATGTTTACGTTTAGAAGAAAAAACATAAACACCAGCAAAATAAACCAATAAAGAAGTAAAAACTGAGAATATAAACATTAGTTTTAATAGTTTTAAAAAAACGCACGGTCTTGTAAACCGGAAATAAGTCTAGCCCCCACTTTTAAAACTTCAGAGGTGGAAAAGATTCCATCAATGCTCCCCAAAACCGATATTTTAAATAAAGTAACCCTTGAAATGATTAAAACAATAATTATATCACTATCAAATGTAATAAATATTAATTTTATTAAATTAAGACACCCAATATCAATAATGCTTTTCATTATCTTACAAACTTTTTTAGTTGGATTAATAACAGGAACAATAATGGAAAGATATTGATTATCATATATTTTATTTTTAACATTTCTTGGTGGTATATTAGTTCTATTTATTTATATTACAAGAATTTCATCAAACGAAATATTTCAACCTAAATCAGTTACCATAATTATTACCTTAACAATATGAGTATTTATTATATCAACATTAATTATCCTAGATATAACAATATTTATAGACTTTTTCAAAAATACTGAAACTATAAATATTGATAATTCAATCAGTTACCAAGAAATAACAATATCTTTAGAAAAATGATATAACAGACCAACATTCATTATTACAATAATAATAATTATTTATTTATTTTTAGCACTATTAGCAGTAGTTAAAATTACTAATATTAACCAGGGGCCTATTCGTAAAATAAGATAATTTACTAATGAATAAATCCTTACGATTAAGACATCCTTTAATTAAAATTATTAATAACTCTTTAGTTGATTTACCTGCACCAACAAATGTATCATTTTGATGAAATTTTGGGTCCCTGCTAGGGTTATGCTTGGTAATTCAAATCGTAACTGGACTATTTTTAGCTATACATTATACATCAAATATTGAAATAGCATTTAGTAGTGTAGTACACATCTGCCGAGACGTAAATAATGGTTGCATTATTCGAACTTTACATGCAAATGGAGCATCTATATTTTCTATTTGATTTTATTTGCATGTACGGCGAGGAATTTATTATGGATCTTATATATACATACACACCTGAATAATTGGTACAGTAATTCTATTCTTAGTTATAGCAACTGCATTTTTATGATATGTTTTACCTTGAGGTCAAATATCATTTTGAGGTGCAACAGTAATTACTAATTTATTATCAGCAATTCCATATTTAGGAACAGATTTAGTTCAATGGGTATGAGGGGGATTTGCCGTTGATAACGCAACATTAAATCGATTTTTCACATTCCATTTTGTATTACCATTTATTATTGCAGCTATAGCTGCAATTCACTTATTCTTCTTCACCAAACAGGGTCTAATAACCCCTTAGGACTAAACGGAGATATTGAAAAAATCCCATTTCACCCATACTTTACTTTCAAGGATTCTATTACATTCGTATTAATAACATCATTATTAATTATATTATGCTTAATTAATCCTTACCTCCTAGGAGATCCAGATAATTTTGTACCTGCTAATCCATTAGTAACACCAGTTCATATTCAACCAGAATGATATTTCTTATTTGCATATGCAATTCTACGATCAATGCCTAATAAGTTAGGAGGTGTTATTGCATTATTCTTATCAATTAGAATCTTAATAATTTTACCATTTTATAATAAAACACTGTTCCGAGGTATCCAATTCCATCCTATTAATCAGATTTTATTCTGAATCATAGGAGTTGTTGTATGCTCATTAACATGAATTGGTAAACGACCTGTTGAAGAACCCTACATTATAACAGGGCAAATCTTAACAATTATTTAGTTTACATACTTCTTAATTAATGTCCATGTTGCAAACGCATGAGATAAGCTAATTAAGGAATAATAAGTTAATTAGCTTAGGAAAACCATATGTTTTGAAAACATAAAACTAGAAGTTTAACTCTTCTATTAACTTTTCTTAAAAAAATTCACTAAATAAACCAACAAAGAAAATAAAAAAATTTAAAGATAAACGTAAAAAACTTTTTCAAGCTAAGTATATTAACTTATCATAACGGAAACGTGGTAATGTACCACGAACTCAAATAAAGCCAAAGGATATAATAGCAAGCTTAATAAAAAATATAAAAGAATAAAAATCACCACCTAAAAAAATTAAAGCTAATAATATTCTTATAAAAACAATTCTAGTATACTCAGCTAATAATTAAAGTAAAACCACCTGCACCATATTCAATATTAAAACCTGAAACTAGCTCAGACTCACCTTCGGCAAAGTCAAAAGGAGTACGGTTAGTTTCGGCTAAACAAGAAGCAAAGCAAGCTAAAGCTAAAGGAAAAGAAATAATAACAAATCAACAATAAAGCTGATAATTTATAAAATCAAACATGTTAAAACTACCAATTAAAATAATTAAAGATAATAAAATTAAAGCTAAACTAACTTCATATGAAATTGTTTGAGCAACAGAACGAAGAGAACCTAATAAAGAATAATTTGAATTAGAAGATCAACCAGCAATCATAATGGTATAAACACTTAATCTAGTGTAACATAAAACAACAAAAACCCATAAGGAAAAGAACATATATAAGTTAAGTAAGAGAAAATTACTCGAACAGCCAAAGAAATTATTAAATTAAAAACAGGAGAAAAATAATAAAGTAAATAATTAGATATAATAGGAATTGGCTGCTCCTTACAAATCAACTTAATAGTATCACTAAAGGGTTGGGGGATTCCTACAAATCCTACCTTATTTGGACCCTTGCGAATCTGAATATAACCTAAAACCTTACACTCTAATAAAGTTAGAAAAGCAACACTAATTAAAACACAAATAACTAATAAAAGAAAATTTAAAATAAACATAAATAAATCATAAAGTATCAATACTATTTGTAGAAAAATTTACATAAATGAATTCTAAATTCAACACGTTAATCTGTCAAAATAGTAAATTAATTAATATTAATCAATATAATGAAAAATATTTCAACCATATGGTCCTTTCGTACTAATATGGATTAATAATCTTAGGATAGAAACCAACCTGGCTCTCGCCAGTCTGAACTCAGATCATATAAGAATTTAAAGGTCGAACAGACCTAATTACTGGACTCCTGCACCCAAAATTTTTCTTAATCCAACATCGAGGTCGCAATTTGCTTTGTCGATATGAGCTCTCAAAAACAATTACGCTTTTATCCCTAAGGTAACTTAATCTTATAATCATAAATTATGGATCAAAACAATAAACATAAATCAATGATATAATAATGAAGAGTTTATTTATTCTTCATGTCACCCCAACAAAACATCATCATTAAATATAGAAAGACAAACAAAAAACTGTATTAAAGTAAAATGTTAAGCTCTATAGGGTCTTGTTGTCCTAAAGAAAAATTCAAGCCTTTTGACTCAAAAGTTAAATTCAAAAATTTATTAAGAGACAATTGATTTCTCATCAAGCTATTCATTCCAGCCACTAATTAAGAGGCTAATGATTATGCTACCTTTGCACGGTCAAAATACCGCGGCTCTTCAAAAATCCGCTCAGTGAGCAGGCCAGACCTCAAAGTATTTTCAAGAGGACATGTTTTTGATAAACAGGCGGAAATCAATTTTGCCTAGTTCCTTATAATAAGTTTACAAGGTAAAAATTTTATACAAATAAATATACTAATTCTATCATTATTACAAAAATTATAAAATTAAATTAATAATCTTAATAAAAAACCTAAAATACTTATAAAATCAAAATAAAAAATAATGAGCTAAAACGTAATCTTAAAGATAGCTGGTTTAAAACTTACTATTATATTTTTATAAAACAAATTATATGTTAGTAACTTGAAAGCTTATCCCTTAAAGAAGAAATAAGTTAATATTTATACTTAAAAAATTAAATAAAAACAATTAACTTTAAAAAATTAAATTTTTTCTTAAGAAACTAGATATCTTAGGAAACGATTGACATCTCATTTCTATAAATAATTTAATAATAATTATGATACATTAACTATAAATTATTTATAAATCAACCCAAATCGAGATAAGTAAAATAAATACTAAAATTTTGATAAACCCTGATACAAAAGGTACAATAAATAAAATCTACTTTAAAAAATTTAGAATAATATTTCATAAAACACTTATATTACAAATAAACTATAGTTTAAAAAATCGATTCTATAAAATGTACTAAGACAAAATTCAACAAAATTATTTATATTAAATAATTAAATAAACAAAAAATAAATATAATAAAATAAATAATCAAGATATCCTGACTTGCACAGAAAAATTTTCAGTGTAATCGAACACTTTACTAATAAGTTATATCTTGAACCTCTTCCTAGATACACTTTCCAGTACATCTACTATGTTACGACTTATCTAAATTGAAGCTACCTTAAAATAATAAAAATAGAATAATCAATTATGAGAGCGATGGGCGATGTGTACACACCTCAGAGTCAATATCAGTTAAATTAAATTACTATCAAATCCAACTTCATTAACAGTATTTCACCATCAAATCCGTTATAAACAAAAATCTATTGTAACCCACCTCCTCTTAACTATAAGCTGTACCTTGACCTGAAATATTTTATAATTATAAATCTTGAGAATTATAACTCTAAGTAACTTCATATGAAATTGTTTGAGCAACAGAATGAAGAGAACCTAATAAAGAATAATTTGAATTAGAAGATCAACCAGCAATCATAACGGTATAAACACCTAATCTAGTGCAACATAAAAAAAACAAAAACCCATAAGAAAAAGAACATATATAAGTTAAGTGAGGGTTGTCTGGGTCTTCGTTCTCGTGGGCATACTTGTCACACTACTATTTTAGGGTGCAGTTTTCGTCTGAAGAGTTTCTGGAGATACGTTTCTTCCTCTGATTTGACGATTTGGGTGTGGGCAATGCCTCCTCATCTAACCTTCAGGTCTTTGATGGTGTTCTTCACTTCTTGTTGGATGAACTGTTTTATGAAGAAAAATACCTTCCTCTCTGCCGTATCTTCTGGAAGGTACTGTACTTCATAGGTCACAGTTCTCAGATCTTCGAGTTGAAGACGCTGGCCCCTGCTCTCAGTCGACGGGTAGTGGAGGTAGGAGGTTGGTGCTGGTTTGTGGGGGGGGGGGGGGGGGGGGGGGGGAGGGGGCGGGGTCTCCCTTTGTTAGAGTCCATGCTTGTTGATTGTTGAGCCTGGTCTGTGTGTTTGTGTCATCACTTTTGGGAGTCCGACTCAGGAGCAATTAGTTGACACCGTTATACATTTCCATGCGCTGAGTCAGCCAAATCTGGCACACACGGGTTGCTGGGTGGCACCACAGACCCTGGTATGTGATTGCCCTACTCTTGTGGGGGGAGACAGTCTCACTGCCAGAGACTCTTCAATGTAAACACTATAATCTTGCTTTTCCCAGCACTTATTACAAGTAGGTGGGGATGACATGACAAAACTGCTATGCGGGAGACTACGTTGCTGATCGGGAGGCAGCGTCTGACCCTACATCGGATCAGCGCGTCGTCGTCCTCAACATTCTTCCGCTCACTGCGCCGTCTGCGTGGGGAATGTGTCTTGCTGCGGCACCCGCTGCTATCTACCAGTAGACAGGTGGGATAGTGGTGAAAGGCGATGCAAGGGTAGGGAATGCTCCACTCTCCTGGCAGCAGCTCACTTTCTGACCGCTGTCTGCTGTGACTCAGATGTCCACTGCCGATGGCTCCCGGCTCCTGTGCTCCTCAAGTGGACCTGGTCCAGTATTTATGCCTGTGGCCTTCCCCCTTCACCAGGCACTCCCTCTGCGGTCCGCGCCCGCTCGCTGCAATCTTCTGGAGCATTGCCGTTCCCTTTTCTATCCGTTGCAGTCCTGGGTGTTATCTTTAAGGTCCACACCCGCCAGACATGCTCCAGTGTGTTCCATCTTCGGTCTGGTGCATTCGGAATCCCATCTGTGGTACCAGGCATTCACCCTGTGGTCCTCTCCCGCTCACTGTGATCTGCTGGAGTGTTGCTGATCCATTTTCGGTCCACTGCAGTTCTAGATGTTCCCTCTGCAGTCCGCGCCCATCAGACCCGATGCTGGGTGTTCCATCTTTGGTCTGGTGCGCCTGGAACTCTGTATCATTCTCCATGTCTATGTCTTCAGTTCTCCTATTTTTGGAGCGCTGCAGCTGTCCCTGTTGCTTCTTCAACAATTCCAGAGCAGGATCCCAGGCTCTAATTAGCTGGTACCCTGTGTCAGGGCGTCTGTGCTAGAAACTTGGTTTCTTCATACTTCATGGCATGATCTAGGTCTAGACTGTGTTCAGCAATGGTTGATTTTGTTGCCTGTCTTAATCACGTGTGCCTCTGATGTTCCTTACACCTGGTATCTACTGTTCTGGTTGTCTGGCCAATGTAGGACATGCCACATTGGCAGGTTACATTATAAATTCCCGGTATCCATAAACCCAGGTTGTCCTTAACATTTCCCACCAGTCCCTCAATCTTGCTGGATGGACAGAAAACACACTTGATATTGTGTTTATGGAGGATCCTACTAATTCTGGCAGAAGTAGAACCAGCTTAGGGCAAAAACGCCACCTTCTTTGCTTCATCTTGCTCTGCTTCTGGAACTTGTGGTGTAGTGGCTGGTTGGAGTGCCATCTTAATTTGTCTTGGTGTATATCCATTTTTGCAGAACACTGTTTTGAGATGCTCTGTTTCTGTCAATAGACTTTCTTGGTCTGACAGGGCATGCACTCTGTGGACCAA
Source organism: Schistocerca americana (assembly GCF_021461395.2). Classification (NCBI taxonomy): domain Eukaryota; kingdom Metazoa; phylum Arthropoda; class Insecta; order Orthoptera; family Acrididae; genus Schistocerca; species Schistocerca americana. Next base: position 390,637,661 of record NC_060125.1, read on the forward strand.
TGTCTTAAGAACACCATTCTTCTGTGCTGGGTAGTGACAGCTGCTGGCCTGCAGTGTAAAGAAAACTTGTGTTAAAGTGACATATTCCACATCTTTATGAAATGTTGTATTCATGATCTATGGAACGAGTATTTATGTATGTATGTATGTACATACTTATGTATGTATTGTAGGATGTATCTGAGGCTTGTGGGTTGTTGGGTGGTTAGCTGTGGTGGAATAATTGTACAGTTTGGTGATGGTTTTCTATACACTGAAAACCAGTGTTCATGTTTCTTGGTTTCTATTGTCATGTCTAGTAAATCTATATATTTGTCTCTTCAGTTTCAAGGGTGAAAGGTATTTTTGGGTGACCAGTGTATTCTGTAGTGTCCAATCATGTGCTTCATCTGTCAAGCAAATTATGTCATCAACATAACTGTACCAGTATATTACTGTGTACAGTTTCATTATTATTGTTTCTTCAAAGATTTTGTTTTCAAGGTGATTAAGGAAGATGTTGGGCAGCATGTCACTTATCGGTGACTCCGGAATCCTTTGTGTATGATGTAGAATTCATCTTCAACTCTGAAATAATTTTGACCTGTGATTACCTTCAATATAGATGAGACTTCCTGTGTATGTGTTTTTGGTATAATGTTTGTCCAGTGTAGTTGTCTTTCAATTATTTTTTTGATTGTTTCTTCAGTTGGTATGCGGATGTGTATTGATTTGGGTGATAAAACAAAACGATAATTGGTGTACTTGCAAAAAGGTGGATCCAACCTTAATCCAGTGTCTATTTATTATATATTTAAAATGGGTATTACATGATGATCTGCCATGAACCGTGCTGTCTAGCGCAACACCCATCTAGCATTAGAGCAGGTGAAACTACAAAAATTAGCACACACATTATCCTTGCACCAGAATAGAGATGAGTTCTAAACTGCCATCAGTTGCGCATGCGCAGCAGGAAGTGATACCTCGCATGAAGGGTATACCACAGTGCTTTCTGCTTATTGTTAGGCAGCTAGTTTTTAATTTCAGATTTTTGTGTTGCGGATTTTGCGCACTTTTTCCAATAAATAGGTTTCATAATGCTAGAATTTTTTTAAAGTAGACTCTTTTTATACTAGCTGTTTGTGAAAGCATTTTTTTTCTATTGACTCCTTCATATTGTAGAAGTGAAATGGAGCAAAGAGGCATTAAGCATCTTAAATCAGGCAAGGAAAGGTGTATGTATGAACCATTATATCAGAATAAGGTATGGCACCAATGGTCTCTTTCTGAGTAATGTGCATATAACGTTATACAGTGATTTTTGATTTGAATCTTAATGCCTTAGTTTATGAAAGTTCATGTTTGATTTGATTGCATCTCTTGCTTTATTTCAGCGTGCCAGAAAAGAGAAATTGGCAGTGATAGAGGAGAAAGTCCATTCAGTTTGCCCCAGTGTGACAGATGAGGACTGCAAAAAACTGAGTAGCACATATACATAGTCAAAACTTGGAAAAATAACAAGTGCACCTTTAAGTACTGGTCTTTTAAAGTGTTGCAAATTGCATTACATATATCCACAACAACTTTTGGAATGGTGGGCTGCGCTATTCTGTAGCTAAATGCCAGACTCTTAAAAGATTCCGCAGTAGCCACATACATAACGTTACAACCAGCCTGCAATGGAACAGGGCATTTACTGGTATTGGTATTTTATTCATGATCTAGGCTGTTATGATCACAAAATGTATAGACATATGATTTAATTCTTACTTTTGAGAACGTGAGACAGCTTCCCTCATGACTGTGTCACACTTGCTAATTCCATCTTCTGTCATAGACAGCACCATCTTGAAACAGGCCATGTCCTTCCTCCTGAAGCTCCAAATTTCATGCGAATCTTTGAGGCTCAATTCTTTTACAAGCAGTGAATATAATTCCTTGCCCTTGTCCCTACTTTTCAGCTGGGTTTGAACTCAAAAACATCTGGCTTTTGGTTTTTGTTATCAGTCTGCCCTAATCCGAAGATTTATTGTCACTGACAGGGCAATAACTCCACAAACACATGGGTCCTACATGTGCAAAATGCTGTATAAATACATGTACCTGTGTAACCAGTGTCATAATATAAAACTAGCTGTTGGGTCTGTAATTCAGAACAGTAGTAACGTACCTAAGAGACTAACAGTTACTTAATAAATAATGATAAAGAACAGTTTCTTATTATATAGGAACCTTGAGTCACTTAAATAATTTAAATCAATGACGTTCCAATATGTGACACAGTCCCCCTTGTGTTTTTTGCTGTAGAAAGAATGACCTTACAAGAGATAAGACAGATCTGTTTGTGTTTCTGTTTGTGTAATGGACATGTGTGTCAGGTATAACACATGTGGATGGTGTAATAGGTCTACGTGAACCAATGTGTGGTTACAGATATGCACACTTGGGGCGCTGGTGCATAGGTGTACAGTTTATGCAGATCATGTAATTGGGGCTTACAGCGGGTGCTATATCCACTTATATTGGCATGTCTCATATGTTCTGATCATAACATGATCTAAGCTCCAGAAGCAATTCATTTTCCCAGAAATGTCAACTTGCCAGTATCGCATAGTATGACATCAATGACCAGTATTGCATAGTATGACATCAATGAGCGGTTACTCATTAGATGGAACTGTGAATCCCTAACTTTGTGAGCTATGAATAACCATTCATTGTCCAGCATCTGTGTCAAGATACTTCTGTTCAACACAATATGCTTTAGATTGAAATCTTTAGCACCTTTCTAACCAGCAGCAAAATTTGTGCTTCGCATCTTTCATGATCATAGGTAGATATGAGCAGAAAATTCTGTTTATGTATCTGATGCCTCACCTTAAAATTTTTACCTTTTGTTGTTCAAGAGACAGTTGCACATACTGCCTCTTGCCTTCATCAGTTAGTGAGAAATCTATTTCAGGAGCAATATAGATAAACATTCTCCTAGTTCCATCAACTTCTGCTGGTAATGGCCATATTTTGTATGTATTGTACTCATTGTTATACACTAGTGCTACACTTAGAACATAACGTAATTTACTGTCAGCTAAGAGTACACTGAAATTTGTAATATGTGATAACTGGTAACCCTGGTCCACAGTGAGTTTGATCAGAAACTGTTAGTCTTTTGTATCATCTGTAATTAAGTATTGTAACACCTGTAATGGGTTTATTAAGTGAGTTTCAAACAACCCTCTGTCTGCATTCACTATGGCTGTTATTAGCAAATCATATTCCTTTCCAGTTCATTGCACATTGCCACTAATTGTACCAGCTGTTCATTTACCATTATCAGAATCAATGCTTATTGTTAACTTGTTATTCATCCCATTTTCATACTGTTCCACATGTGTACTTAATTTCTGAACTCCACTGATGATTATCTTTTCATTCTTCATAAATAATAGAACATCTAGTTAAAACTCATTGGGCAAACCGTCACTATCGTCACTTGGTCTTTGGATACCCTTAAGGGGAGACACATGCAAAATTACACCCCTGGAAAAAAACTATTATGACATTAACAGCTTCTGCAATTATTCACTGAAACTTCGAACACTTACTTAGATATGTGTTTTTTATGTATGAACCAATTGTCAAAAGTCTTCATCTTAAAGGTCTTTGAATACTGGAAGCTACATTTTACAATGATGTGTACCTATTAAATATACCATTTGTAGAAAACCACCACACCCCAAGACTCTAAATTCTGAACATGTAATCTACATAATGGTTTTTAAAAAAACATCTATGGAAAAGACTTTTTTTACGTTTTTTTCATTTGGTTTTAACTGCTATTCAGATATGCTAAAAAAATTTTAGATAGTTTTTCAACATTTTATGCCACAGGTGACTGGAAGTCAGTAGTAGGAAGAGGAAGAGAAGAAAATGTAGTAGGTGAATATGGAATGGGATTAAGGAATGAAAGAGGAAGCCACCTGGTAGAATTTTGCACAGAGCATAACTTAATCATAGCTAACACTTGGTTCAAGAATCATAAAAGAAGGTTGTATTCATGGAAGAAGCCTGGAGATACTGGAAGGTGTCAGATAGATTATATAATGGTAAGACAGAGATTTAGGAATCAGGTTTTAAATTGTAAGACATTTCCAGGGGCAGATGTGGACTCTGACCACATTCTATGTACTGTAGATTAAAACTGAAGAAACTGTAAAAAGGTGGGAATTTAAGTAGATGGGACCTGAACAAATTGAAAGAACCAGAGGTTGTAGAGTGTTTCAGGGAGAGCATTAGGGAATGATTGACAAGAATGGGGGAAAGAAATACAGAAGAAGAAGAAGAAGAAGAAGAAGAAGAAGAAGAAGAAGAATGGGTAGCTTTGAGAGACGAAATAGTGAAAGCAGCAAGGAATCAAGTTGTAACGCCGGAAATGCATATCCTCCTATTTCCATCTATTGTACTATAATTTTTTTTCCTTATTTTGTTACCTGAAGATGTGTCTGTGTATGTGCGGATGGATATGTGTGTGTGTGCGAATGTATACCTGTCCTTTTTTCCCCCTAAGGTAAGTCTTTCTGCTCCCGGGTTTGGAATGACTCCTTAACCTCTCCCTTAAAACCCACATCCTTTTGTCTTTCCCTGTCCTTCCCTCTTTCCTGGTAAAGCAACCGTTGGTTGCAAAAGCTTGAATTTTGTGTGTATGTTTGTGTTTGCTTGTGTGTCTATCAACCTGCCAGCGCTTTTGTTTGGTAAGTCACATCATCTTTGTTTATATACTTTATGTGATGTATAATTCGTTTGTTTTGTAAATATTATTTGTATTTTTACGCTGAGTCTGGCCTAGGGAAAACTATGCTATCGAACGATTACATCGATAAGTTGTGTGGAGAACCGAAGTGTTTAGGATCTTTGGTAGTGTTAACTTGGCCGTGTGGAGCACGGGCAGAGCAGAGTCTGGCTGGAGTAGGGCGGTGGAGCATGTGTGTTGTGTGATGCTCCCGCGAGTTGCCGCGCTTTCAGGGTTTGGCAGCATGTAATTGTGCTCGACTTGCTATGATAGTTTCTGATACGGTTCGCGGAAGGGAGGCATTAGCTGGCGCACATCAAGAGCCCGTTTCGCCTGGTGACCATGTCAAGAAGAAGGCGTGCCAACATCCAGCTTCTGCAACAGCAACGGCCGACAATGAGTGACTGTCGACACCTCCCCGATCGACGATTTCAAACCTTCAATCAACCAACAAGGAAGACTAAAAGCACATAAAGTTTTAGAACTGTATGGCAGACCTCAGCTTTTTCAAACTGTTGCCTCACGTAATTACAGCAAATTAGCATGTCCCAATTCCATTACCAAGCAAGGTCCCTTCCTTTTCCGGAATGAACCCCAAGTGTCATTGAAATTCAAACACCAGCATTAAAGTAATATCATTCGATTTCACTGCTTTAATTTCAAAGTTCAGTTAAGGTATTCATAATTTGGAAAATATTTTGAGTAAATTTCCCCACCATGTTATAGTTCTGGGTGGAGATTTTAATTTGCCGGATATAGACTGGGAGACTCAGACGTTCATAACGGGTGGCAGGGACAAGGAATCCAGTGAAATTTTTTTAAGTGCTTTATCTGAAAACTACCTTGAGCAGTTAAACAGAGAACTGACTCATGGCAATAACATATGCGATAACATATTAGACCTTCTGGTGACAAACAGACCCAAACTATTTAAAAAAGTTAACGCAGAACAGGGAATCAGCGATCATAAAGCGGTTACGGCATCGATGATTTCAGGCGTAAATAGGAATATTAAAAAGGGTAGGAAGATTTTTCTGTTTAGAAAAAGTGACAAAAAGCAGATTTCAGAGTACCTGTTGGCTCAACACAAAAGTTTTGTCTCAAGTACAGATAGTGTTGAGGATCAGTGGACAAAGTTCAAAACCGTCGTACATAATGCGTTAGATGAGTATGTGCCAAGCAAGATCGTAAGAGATGGAAAAGAGCCACTGTGGTACAACAACCGAGTTAGAAAACTGCTGCGGAAGCAAAGGAACTTCACAGCAAACATAAACATAGCCAAAGCCTTGCAGACAAACAAAAATTATGCAAAGTGAATTGTAGTGTGAGGAGGGCTATGCAAGAGGCGTTCAATGAATTCGAAAGTAAAGTTCTATGTACTGACTTGGCAGAAAATCCTAAGAAATTTTGGTCTTATGTCAAAGCGGTAGGTGGATCAAAACAAAATGTCCAGACACTCTGTGACCAAAATGGTACTGAAACAGAGGATAACAGACTAAAGGCCGAAATACTAAATGTATTTTTCCAAAGTTGTTTCATAGAGGAAGATTGCACTGTAGTTCCTTCTCTAGATTGTCGCACAGATGACAAAATGGTAGATATCGAAATAGATGACAGAGGATAGAGAAACAATTAAAATCGCTCAAAAGAGGAAAGGCCTCTGGACCTGATGGGATACCAGTTCAATTTTACACAGAGTACGCGAAGGAATTTGCCCCCCTTCTTGCAGCGGTGTACCGTAGGTCTCTAGAAGAGTGTAGCATTCCAAAGGATTGGAAAAGGGCACAGGTCATCCCTGTTTTCAAGAAGGGACGTCGAGCAGATGTGCAGAACTATAGACCTATATCTCTAACGTCGATCAGTTGTAGAATTTTGGAACACGTATTGTGTTCGAGTATAATGACTTTTCTGGAGACTAGAAATCTACTCTGTAGGAATCAGCATGGGTTTCGAAAAAGACGGTCATGTGAAACCCAGCTCGCGCTATTCATCCACGAGACTCAGAGGGCCATAGACACGGGTTCACAGGTAGATGCCGTGTTTCTTGACTTCCGCAAGGCGTTCAATACAGTTCCCCACAGTCGTTTAATGAACAAAGTAAGAGCATATGGACTATCAGACCAATTGTGTGATTGGATTGAGAAGTTCCTAGATAACAGGACGCAGCATGTCATTCTCAATGGAGAGAAGTCTTCCGAAGTAAGAGTGATTTCAGGTGTGCCGCAGGGGAGTGTCATAGGACCGTTGCTATTCACAATATACATAAATGACCTTGTGGACGACATCGGAAGTTCACTGAGGCTTTTTGCACATGATGCTGTGGTGTATTGAGAGGTTGTAACAATGGAAAATTGTACTGAAATGCAGGAGGATCTGCAGCGAATTGACGCATGGTGCAGGGAATGGCAATCGAATCTCAATGTAGACAAGTGTAATGTGCTGCGAATACACAGAAAGATAGATCCTTTATCATTTAGCTACAAAATAGCAGGTCAGCAACTGGAAGCAGTTAATACCATAAATTATCTGGGAGTATGCATTAGGAGTGATTTAAAATGGAATGATCATATAATGTTGATCGTCGGTAAAGCAGATGCCAGACTGAGATTCATTGGAAGAATCCTAAGGAAATGCAATCCGAAAACAAAGGAAGTAGGTTACAGTACGCTTGTTCACCCACTGCTTGAATACTGCTCAGCAGTGTGGGATCTGTACCAGATAGGGTTCATAGAAGATATAGAGAAGATCCAACGGAGAGCAGCGCGCTTTGTTACAGGATCATTTAGTAATCGCGAAAGCGTTACGGAGATGATAGATAAACTCCAGTGGAAGACTCTGCAGGAGAGACGCTCAGTAGCTCGGTACGGGCTTTTGTCAAAGTTTCGAGAACATACCTTCACCGAAGAGTCAAGCAGTATATTGCTCCCTCCTACGTATATCTTGCGAAGAGACCATGAGGATAAAATCAGAGAGATTAGAGCCCACACAGAGGCATACCAACAATCCTTCTTTCCACGAACAATACAAGACTGGAATAGAAGGTAGAACTGATAGAGGTACTCAAGGTACCCTCAGCCACACACCGTCAGGTGGCTTGCGGAGTATGGATGTAGATGTAGATGTAGATGTAGCTGGCTACAATATTTAGATTACACAAGCACAAATTAAGAGTGCGAGTTTTGTTACCATATTTTAGCTTACCTGGGACTGCAGCTCAGCTTTGTACGTACTAAATTTTACTATTGTTAATTGTTCAGAATCATTTAATTCAAGTTCAAAGTTAAATCTCTTATTTCTAAATTGCATAGATTCAAGTAGCTTTTGAAATGATTGTTGAGGTAGCCCAAGACTAACCTTATTTTACTGAATTTCATAGTGCTTCAGAAACAAAGTTCACTATTAACTTCAGTCACTAAATTAACTTTCAGTTTTCCGGTTTTTTAATTCTTTTGCTAAATTAAGTCAGAGTGCGGCAAAATTTATTACTTCTGACAAACATTCAGTTTTCACACAGCATGTGTCAACCTTCAGTTGCCACGCTTTTTGTGCTAATTATATGTTCATTAATCTTTCATTTTCAGTTATTATAGAAGTTTTCCATAGGACTGGTGACCGTAATTTTCCCTAAATCTCAAATATCTAATTAATGCCAATTAATTGTTAACATAACGACCGCACATTTACTTTCTTTATTAATTTTACCGTTTTCTCAAAATTAATTTCCACCAATTTCATTTACATTTTTCCTTTCATTTAGATGTAACCCTTCACTCCCTCTTTACCGACAAATTAACTTCGGTGACGATTGCTTTTCCCAAATTGCCATTACGTGCATGCGGTTTAATTTTTCACTGTCATTAAGATCGATAAGTGAGGGGGAGGTTACAAAGTAGGTAAAAAGACGAGGGCTAATAGAAATCCTTGGGAAACGGAAGAGGTATTGAATTTAATTGATGAAAGGAGAAAATACAAAAATGCAGTAAATGAAGCAGGCAAAAAGGAATACAAACGTCTCAAAAATGAGATCGACAGGAAGTGTGAAATGGCTAAGTAGGGTTGGCTAGAGAGCAAATGTAAGGATTTAGAAGCATGTATCGCTAGGGGTAAGATAGATACTGCCTAGAGGAAAATTAAAGAGACCTTTGGAGAAAAAAGAACCACTTGCATGAATATCAAGAGCTCAGATGGAAACCCAGTTCCAAGCAAAGAAGGGAAAGCAGAAAGGTGGAAGGAATATATAGAGGGTCTGTACAAGGGCAATGTTCTTGAGGACAATATTATGGAAATGGAAGAGGAGGTAGAAGAAGATGAAATGGGAGATATGATACTGCGTGAAGAGTTTGACTAAGCACTGTAGGACCTAAGTCAAAACAAGGCCCTGGGAGTAGACAACATTCCATTAGAACTACTGATAGCCTTGGGAGAGCCAGTACTGACAAAACTCTACCATCTGGTGAGCAAGATGTATGAGACAGGCGAAATACCCTCAGACTTCAAGAAGAATATAATAATTCCAATCCCAAAGAAAGCAGGTGCTGACAGATGTGAAAATTACTGAACTATCAGTTTAATAAGCCATGGCTGCAAAATACTAACACGAATTATTTACAATCGAATGGGAAAACTGGTAGAAGTTGACCTCTGGGAAGATCAGTTTGGATTCCGTAGAAATGTTGGAACACGTGAGGCAATACTGGCCATACGACTTATCTTAGAGAATGGATTAAGGAAAGGCAAGCCTACATTTCTAGCATTTGTTGACTTAGAGAAAGCTTTTCACAATGTTGATTGGAATACTCTCTTTCATATTCTGAAGGTGTTAGGGATAAAACACAGGGAGGGATAGGCTATTTACAATTTGCACAGAAACCAGATGGCAATTATGAGTCGAGGGGCATGAAAGGGCAGCAGTGGTCGGGAAGGGAGTGAGACAGGGTTGTAGCCTATCCCCGATGTTATTCAATCTGTATATTGAGCAAGCAGTAAAGGAAACAAAAGAAAAATTCAGAGAAGGAATTAAAATCCATGGAGAAGAAATAAAAACTTTGAGGTTTGCCGATGACATTGTATTTCTGTCAGAGACAGCAAAGGACATGAAAGAGCAGTTGAACAGAATGGACAGTGTCTTGAAAGGAGGATATAAGATGAACATCAACAAAAGCAAAACAAGGATAATGGAATGTAGTCGAATTAAACCGGGTGATGCTGTGGGAATTAGATTGGGAAATGAGACGCTTAAAGTAGTAAATGAGTTTTGCTATTTGGGGAGCAAAACAACTGATGGTTGAAGTAGAGAGGATATAAAATGTAGACTGGCAATGGCAAGGAAAGCTTTTCCGGAGAAGGAAAGTTTGTTAACATCGAGTACACATTTTAAGTGTCAGGAAGTCGTTTCTGAAAGTATTTGTATGGAGTGTAGCCATGTATGAAAGTGAAACGTGAACGATAAATAGTTTAGACAAGAAGAGAATAGAAGCTTTCGAAATGTGGTGCTACAGAAGAATGCTGAAGATTAGATGGGTAGACCACATAACTAATGAGGAGGTAGTGAATAGAATTGGGGAGAAGAGAAATTTGTGACACAACTTGACTAGAAGAAGGGATCAGTTGGTAGGACATAGTCTGAGGGATCAAGGGATCAGCAATTTAGTATTGGAGGGCAGCATGGAGGGTAAAGATCATAGAGGGAGACCAAGAGATGAATACACCAAACAGATTCAGAAGGATGTAGGTTGCAGTAGGTACTGGGACATGAAGAAGCTTGCACAGGATAGAGTAGCATGGAGAGCTACATCAAACCAATCTCTGGACTGAAGACCACAGCGACAACAACAACAACATGTCACAAAGCTCGCTGCATTTTTTAATGGCGCCAAAGAGTTCTTTAGCATAAGGATTTACAGCAACATGACAGATTTTACCTTTGTATTTCGTACACATTAAGAGAAATAATAAATATAAGTTGTAAAAAGTAAACTTACAGGAAACATAATTTAAAAACAGGACATAGCTTTTATTTTGTTATATTTAGTCTCTTTTGATTCAGTTCTAACCATATGCATATTCAACAATTTCTTCGTCTTCCTCCTCAAGTTGTTTTCTTTGACTGAGAACTCAGCTGCTGCAACTCATTCATCATCAATGCCCTTCAGTATTGACAGTGCAAAGGCACCAGGTTTCAAACTCAGCCTTTGTAAAGTCTTGATTCTACCTATATTCCCACTGATAAACGGTTTTGGTAGGGGTAATTAGAGTATAATGGGGTAGTCTGGGTGCAAATGACAATTTGTTTCCATAATACTTAATCTAATCTTCCCACTGTAATGCGCCTCCCTTCACTAACATTACCTTTATTTTATATAAATAACCGAAACAATGTATACTATTGATTCTTGCGTAGATGAACATTATATCAGCTGTCTAACTGAATGAACTTCATATGATTTTGTAAACAATGTTATGTTTCAGGCTAAAATGTATAAAAAGAAATTAATTTGTTACACTCTGTATGTATGGTTAAAATCACTCTCCTCTTAAAAATCATCAAAATTACAAAATGTCTGACATACTTAAAATTCATATTATTAATTGCACAATCTAACGCTAATTAATAAATTTATTTCTGGATTCATTTACAAAATAATGACATATTTTAGCAAAGATTCTTCTTTTTTTAAGAAAGTCTTTAAACTTTTTTGCTTTGTACACCCTTTGGAATATTGTGAGTACCGCAGAATGTAATAGTAATAGTGGACATGCCTCTGATGGAATCAGATGTGTTTTTGAGTGTGTCTCTAACAATGTAATGTGTGGTGTGATAGAAGTGAAAATTATAAAGTCTGTGTGATTTACAAAGATGGAATAAAATAAAAGAAAATTATAGCAACAGATAATTCTTCGTCAGTTATTTAGTCCTCAGGAACCCACACATAAAATCAAAATTTCAGCAGCAAGAATGTACCCCTAGACACAGTAACTTGGATCCAACAACAAGAAGAGATAATCAAGATAACTAAAAACTTTTTCTTCTCTATTTCTTATGCCTCTCAAAGCTTTTGAACATGGTGAGACAAGTAAGAGATTAGGTGTGGCATGAAAGGATTCATCTGATAGTGCCAGGTCATATGGCAAAATACACACAGCACATTTAAGGGCTCCTGTAAACTGCCACTGTCTCACTTGTCAACCAGCCAATGTTTACAGCAAGTTCTCTGGTGTATCTACTGGTGATGACCCTATGCTACATGGTGTTCTCCTCAGTTGTGATTTGGTACTCCGCTGTTACTTGCTTAATGTGGTATAGTCTTCACTCACAGTTTAACCAACAGTTGTGCTTCAGTGAACAATCCAATAGTATAGTAGTGCACCAAGTTCATTCTGTGTCAGGAGGTAATCTCCCAGTACACTCCTTGCAGGTTTTCCTTACAAGGGAACCTCCCCATCGCACCCCCCTCAGATTTAGTTATAAGTTGGCACAGTGGATAGGCCTTGATAAACTGAACACAGATCAATTGAGAAAACAGGAAGAAGTTGTGTGGAACTGTGAAAAAATAAGCAAAATATACAAAGTGAGTAGTCCATGGGCCACATAGGCAACATCATGCACAATGTAAGCTCAGGAGGGCCGTGGTCCTATGGTAGCGTGAGCAGCTGCAGAACGAGAGGTCATTGGTTCAAGTCTTCCCTGGAGTGAAAATTTTACTTTATTTATTTTTGCATAGTTATTATCTGTCCGTTCGTTCATTGACGTCTCTGTTCACTGTAATAAGTTTAGTGTCTGTGTTTTGCGACCGCATCGCAAAACCGTGCAATTAGTAGACGAAAGGACGTGCCTCTCCAATGGGAACCAAAAACATTTGATTGCAAGGTCATAGGTCAACCGATTCCTCCACAGGAAAACACATCTGATATATTCTATATGACACTGGTGACGGCATGTGCACCACATGACAGGAATATGTTGTCGACCCACCTAACTTGTACACTTGGCGATTCTTCTACCTTGCCCGATTTAGATTTTCTTGTGGATGTGATAATCACTCCCAAAAAAGTGATGAAAACATAAGAGTTTGTCACATAAATTGAAAATAAAAAATAAAAATTTTCACTCTACGGAAGATTTGAACCAAGGACCTTTCGTTCCGGAGCTGCTCACGTTACCACGAGACCATGGCACTCCTGTGATCCTATTGTCCTTGATGTTGCATATGTTCCCATGAACTACTCAGTTTGTATATTTTGCTTATTATTTCACAGTTCCACACAACTTCTTCCTGTTTTCTCAATTGATCTGTGTTCAGTTTTTCAAGGCCTATCCACTGTGTCAACTTATAACTAAATCTGAGCGGGGGTGCGATGGGGAGGTTCCCTTGTTAGAAGGATGGTAGTGACCTATGGTCACTGGTAGTCACAGTGAAAGAAGATTCAAAATTATTTATTCATTTCCATAAAGATACAGGTAGCATCTTGACTCGTAGTTGGCATTGTATGTTGATGTCCACAGAGGAATGGCGACATAAGTGGCCTTCATCCTGCTCACAGCAGTTGACACCACAGAGTTCGTTCCAGCCAGATGTTGTGCTGGCATTTCAGTACTTGTGGTGCCCCCATCTTTGGCTGTACCATGACCACCTTTCTTCGCCATCCATTCTACTGCAATGATGGCTGATATGTAGCAATGATGTTCAACAATATTGGCCTGCTGTAAAGGTATGCCCTATTCTGTCCACTGGAATGTTGGGGTTGCTGGTGTCCTCACCCTGGTGGGACACAAAGGTCTCCAGGACCTCCTATCAGTGAGACAGGCAGACTGTGGTATTGAATTCTGTGTCTAGTGATTATGGTGAGGTAACCGTCTCTCCTAGTAGCAGCTGTTTTTGTCCATAGCATGCAAGAAATCTACAACAGACTTGTAACAGAAGTCACTTCGCTGCAATCAGGGGATTGAGTGAAAACACCATGTACTCCATTGATCTATCCGACCAAGTGCCTTACAAGCTAAACTGCTCGGGTATTCAGGGAGTGAAGTAGTGGCTAATGTTTACCCAACATCATTCACCATGACTGCATATGGCTTGCCATTATGAAGGTATTCCTTCAGCTTTGCTTGCTTAATGAGTCACACCCTCTATAACAAGGGTAGAGGAACTGATAACAAAATACTACCCAATATCCTGTCCAGACAGTCATGCCAAGAGAAGAAACAAAATTGAGAGTAGAAAAGCAAATGCAGAAATTTACTGAGTTTTTTTTGGCATAGCATAATAACATTATTAAGAAAGGAAAAACTTCAGTGGTACTGAAAAATCAACTGAAGTCTCCAAGTTCCAGGGCCCAATGGAATCTCTGTGAGATTCTTTACTATATTTGTCACTGATTTAGCCCTACTTTTAATTTTAAGGTACTGTAGAGTCCTCAAACAAATAAACTATCCTCAGTGGTTGGAAGAATGAACAGGTCACACGGTCTGTTAGAAGGGTAGCGGAACTGATCACAAAAGTACTACCCAGTATCCGTAACATCCACTTGCTGCAGAATCTTAGAACACTTTCTAAGCTCAAGTGTAACAAGGTATCTCAAACAGAATAACCTGTTCCATGCCAACCAGCAGTGATTTCAAAAACATTCATCTAGTGAAACCAAACTCTCACTTTTCTCACATGAAATCTGAAGACCAGGGATCAAGGCAGCAATATAGATACAGTATTTCTTGACTTCTGAAATGAATCCGACTCATTACCACTCATACACTTATTATCAAAAGTACACCTGTATGTGCTAATATGCAGAATTTGTGACTGGGTTGAGGATTTAAGGGTAGAGAGGACATAGCTTGTTATCCTTACAACAGATTTTCTTGCTGTATTAATAGATATATTGTTTTGTGTATTTTCAGGGAATTAGCAACTTTTTAGCTAGATCAGATTAAAAGATGATCATCAGACTTAATTTAAAGTTGTTTGTTCATTGCCTTATAACACACTGCACTGGCTAAAATGTAGTCCCATTGTGAATGCTGTTCTCGAGAAATGGGATGAGTTGGTTGACATTCACGAGCAGCTGGAAATAGCCCTGACTGCTGTCAAATGATTGGCAGTTGCTGCAAATTGGTGTGTTGGAAGAGCTCCCCAGAGTTGTGTAACTGTGATACCTGTACCAGAGGTACCTCAAGTACTATCCTCTCCCATGGATCCTGTCTCCTCTGCAGGAAGTACAGGATCTGTCATTGCTCAACTACTTGACTGTGAGTGGTGCAGCAATGGTAGATCTAGACGTCCTGTACAGGATAGATGGGGACCAGGGAATACTCACGGTATTGTACCAGTCCCCCCAAACCAATAAGTTTCAGGTGCTGTCTTTCACTGAAATTGAAACTGACCCAATGGGACTCACTTCACCTGCTTTGGAGAAACCTGTTTTGTCTGGTGTCAAAAGAAGGAAATGCAAATGGGAAGGGGTTTATTAATCATTGCCAGTTCAAACATATGGTGAATGATATTGCCACATAGGGAAATGGAAGCAAGGGACATCAGATGCACTACCTATGCCTGGGTGCCTTATTCAACATGTTGAAGAGGCTATTCCAGTAGCCACCGAGGGAACAGGGTGCAACCAACTGCAGATTGTGGCACATGTTGGAACACATGGTGCCTGTTGTCTGGGCTCCTAGGTCATTCTTTTGTCATTCCAGAGACTGACAGAGAATGTCGGGAAGACTAGTCTTGTGCTTGGAGTTTCAACAAAGCTCACAATCTGCAGCATTGTCTCCAGAACTGATCGTGGCCCTTTGGTTCTGAGTCAAGTGGAAAGAGTGAACCAGAGACTTCAAAAGTTTTGTGACAAGCTGGGGTGTGACTTCCTGGACTTGCACCATAGGGTTGAGAACTGTAGGGTCCCCCCTGAATAGTCAGGTGTGCTCTACACATCAGAGGCTGCTATTCAGGTAGCTGACCGTATGTGGGGTGCACACAAGGGTTTTTTAAGTTAGCCAACTCTCCATCCAATCCAGATACTGATAGCTGTAGGAAACCCAGAAGTATCTGTGTAAGATCGAAAAAACTGCCTCCCACAGGTGAGATTATTAAAATCCTAATGGTAAACTGCCGAAGCATTCACAACAAACTGCCAGAGTTTGAAGCGCTCATGAGAAGCGGTGAAGCTCACATAATACTGGGTACAGAAATGCGGTTGAAGTCTGGAATTGATAGCAGTGAGGATTTTGGGGAAACTTTAAGTGTATATCAAAAGGATAGACAAGTGGGAAATTGAGGTAGTGTATATGTCACAGTAGACAAGAAACTCAAATCGACTGAGGTAAAATTGAAGCTGCATGTGATATCGTTTGGGCAAGACTCAGTATCAGTGGTGGGCATAAAACGAAAATTGGATTCTTGTAATGCCCACCAGACTCCTCTCCTGATTTAATCAAAAATTTAGAGAAAACTTCAGTTCACTTGAATGTACGTTCTCCTATCTTACTGTTATCATCGGTGGAGACTTTAATCATCCAACAATGAATTGGGAAAATTACAGTTTTGTTAGTGGTGGTCATAAGACATCCTGTGAAACCTTACTAAATGTCTTTCTTAAAAACCATCTAGAACAGGTAGCTATGAACCACACTCATGATGGGAATATATTTGATCTAATGACAACAAACAGATCCGACCTCTCTGAGGATGTCCACATTGAAACTGGTATCGGTGACCATGATATGATTGTGGCAGCAATGATTACCAAAGTAAAAGGACAACAAAGACAAGCAGGATGATAATCATCTTCAGTAAACTAGATAAAAAAATCAGTAGTGCCATATCTCAGTGAGGAACTGACCATGCACTGTGTAGATATGTACCTAGTAGAACAGTTCATAATGGGAAGGAACCGCCATGACACACAGTCACTAAAAAGAAACTTCTAAACAGAGATTACTGCATAATGGATGTAAAACAAATGGTAGGGCTATAAATATAGAGACATTAAATGAAACTTGTTCAGCTGTCAAGAGGCAATGTTTGATGCCTTCAATGGCTACAGTAGCAGAATATTGTTAACTGACCTCTCACAGAATGCAAAACAATTCTGGTCATATGTTAAGTCTGTTAGTGGCATCAAAGTTAATGTCCAGCCCCTAGTAAATGAGACAGGAACTGAAACTGAGGGTAGCAATGGAAAAGCTGAATTACTTAACTTCATTTTCAAATGTTCCCACACATATTAAAACACAGGAGAATTGCCGCAATTTAATCCTTGTACCATGGAAAACATGAATGAAATAAGTATTAGTGTCAGTTGTGTTGAGAAACAGCTGAAATCATTAAAATTGAACAAAGCTCCAGGCCCAATGGAATTCCGGTACACGCTATACTGAATTTGCTGCTCAGTTAGAATCTCTTCTAACTATAATCTGTCACAGATCCCTCAAACAAAAAACTGTGCCCAGTCCTCAGAAAAAGCACAGGTCACACACACCTACAAGGAGTGTAATAGAAGTGATCCACAAAACAACCTTTCAGTATCCTTGACATTGATTTGTTGTAGAATCTTACAACATACTCTGAGATCAAACATAATGAGGTACCTTGAAGAGAATGACCTCTTCAGTGCCAACTAGCATGGATTTCGAAAACAATGATCAAGTGAAACCCAACTCACACTTTTCTGCTGTAACATACTGAAACCTTTGGATGAAAGCAATCAGGTAGGTGCTGTTTATCTTGATTTCTGAAAACACTTGACTCAGTACCACATCTACACTTATTGTCAAAAGTACAATCATATGGGGTATCAAGTGAAATTTGTGACTAGATTGAGGAATTTTTGGCAGGGAGGAAGCAGCGCATCATCTAGGATGAAGATTCATCATCAGATGTAGAAGTAACTTTCAGTGTGCATCAGCGAAGTTTGTTGGGGCACTTGCTGTTCATGTTGTACATTAATGATGTTGCAGACAATACTAATAGTAAAATCAGGATTATTGCAGATCATGCACTTATCTGTTATGAAACACTTATCTGAAAGAAGCTGCATAAATAGTCAGTCAGACCTTGATAAGATTTCAAAGTGGTGAAAAGACTGGCAACTTGCTTCAGATCTACAGAAAAATAAAATTCACTTCATAAATTGAAAAAAAAATAATAGTATCCTTAGACTATAATATAAATGAGTCACTGTTGGAATTTGCTAACTCATACAAAACCTGGGTGTAACACATTGCAGGGGTATGAAACGGAATGACACATATGCTCAGTCAGGGGTAAAGCAGGTGGTTGGTTTATTGGCAGAATTCTGGTGAAGTGCACGCCAGCTACAAAGGAGACTGCTTACAAAACAGTTGTGCTAATGGTTCTAGAATAATGCTCAAGCGTATGGGGCCCGTACCAGATAGGCCTAATGGGATATAGAATGTATACAGATAAGGACAGAATGAATGGTCACAGGTTTGTTTAATCCATGGGAGAGTGTCACAGAGATACTGAAGGAACTGAACCTAATGACTCTTCAAGATAGACATAAAATACCCTGAAAAAGTCTATTAACAAAGTGCTTTAAATCAACACTGTATGAATATACTACAAACCCCTATATATAGTTCACATAGGGATTGTGAATATAAGAGTAGAATAATTAGTGCACACACAGAGGCATTCAAACAACCATTCTACCTGCGCTCCGTGCATGAATGGAATAATTGGTACAATGGGATGTACCCTCTGCCATGCACCTCATGGTGGTTTGGAGAGTATAGATGTAGATCTAGAAAGTAACCTACAGATGCATTAGTAACTTCAGTTGTGCTGTTGAGAAGTGTGTAAGGATTCTTCCTGTTCATATTATATATTTATGACTTTGCAGAAAATACTAACAGTAACATCAGAATTTTTTCAATGGCTGTAGTTCATAATAAATTATTGTCTGAAAAAAGTTGCACAAATATTCTGTCACATTAATGATAACATTGCAAAGTGGTACAAATATTGGAAACTTGCTTTAAATGTATGGTACATAAATGTAAAATTCTACATCTAAAAAAAAGAAAAAAGACATAGGATACTATGACTATAATATCCATGTCACAGTTGGTATCAGTGGATGCATACAATCATCTAGGTGTAACAAACTATATGTTTATGAACTGGAACTATTATATAGGTTCAGTAATATGTAAAGTAAGGGGCAAACCAGTTCGTTGGGGAATACAATGGAAATGCAATCAGTCTACAAAGAAGATTGCTTATAAAATTCTCGTGCAACTCACCATACAGTATTGCTCAAGTGTGAGTAACCCAGATCAAATAGGACTAAATGTGGATACTGGACCCATGCAAAGAAGGGAAGCACAAATGATCACAGGTTTCTTTGACCCACAGGAGAGTGTTACAGAGATGCTGAGAAAACTAACTAGGAAGTGCTTGAAGACATATGCACACTATCCCATAAAAGGCTTCTCAGAAAATTTCAAAAAGCAACTTTGATGAATCTAGAAATATTTTATAAGACCCAAAATATTGCTTCCACTGAGACCACAAAGACAGGATTACAGTGTGCACCAAGATGTTCAAGCGATGATTCTTCCACACTCCAAATGTGACTGTAACAGGAAGAGGCCTTAATAACTGATGCAATGCACAGTACCATCCGCTATGCTCTTCACTGTGGTTTGCTGAGCACAGATGTAGAAGCATGGAAACTTCAAGAAATGAAAATAATATAAATATGTATAAAACTAAAAGGAAGATTTTAATGATGAGAAGCTATACTTCTTGTATAAATATGGTACAACTAAAGTGGACTGTGATGAGTGCTGCAACATGTAACAAATCAATATGATAGATATACTACTTAGCAGCCAACTGAAACACCAGGATGGATGAAGAGTGCTACAAGCTGAAAAATTTTGAATGTGTAAAATTGATGTGTGGCTGTTCAGCAAACAGAAATGAACAGAATGATTTCTGATATTATGTTCTGCCTAAAAGAAGCATGGAAAGATAAAATCAGCTATCAAAGCCAAAGTTATGTGCAGCAGTTTTTGACAATCACAATAAAGAAACATCAACTGATAGCAGATTCTGTCAACGGTATGACTACGGAAAACATCATCATAGGTTGGTATTTAGTGATACGGTAGAAATCCACAAAAACCAGAAATTTAGTTTACACAGATATCTGTGGACTGATGGAGGAAAGGTGATTTTTCCAGTTTCACTGCCTCATACTTTTTCCCACACATAGATGAAATTAAAGAAAAATTACCACTGTTTCAAAGAATATAAAGATATAATCTGATTTTACAGTAGGAGAATTACATATAAATGGTGGTAAGGAGTTTAGTAACAACGATACGAGTCATTTTGCTGGCTCAATTACACAAAAACTTTCAATTACTGCCAAACATACTTCCCAGTAAAATGAAGTTGCCGAGTTTGAACACTGAACCCTCTGTGAAATGGCACATTCTTGGCTCTGCCCTGCTGAACATCTACTGAAAGCATTGCGGGATGAAGCAATTTTGGCTGCAGCCTGGACCTTGAATCAAATTGGCCCCATGAAAATTAAGGCAAGTCTCCAATTCAAATGCTTTTCAAGAATGAAGGCCAATTCAACAATTTTGTAATATTTGGAACAAAGCATTAGACTTGGATGCCAAAATGAAAACAAGAAATTTGATGATTAATCTACTACAAAATATGTGGTTGGTTAATTAGATTATGGGTACCATGGTTGCTTCCTGAAAAATGGTGTGTCTACATATGCAGAGATTTGTAGCTTCAAACAAGTATTAAAGCCACTGAATCATGTTAAAAGGGATGTTTGTACATTAGCTATTGAGAAAGATTATGTGGTTTCAGGAATCTGACATGAACCAGTTAAAGTTGAAGAGATTGGTCAATAAGACTGTTTCAACAGAGATGTATGTAATGACAATGTTAGCAATCACTTGCATCTCAGTGAAGTACAGTTTGGTAGCAACTTAGAAGTATGTTGGAGTAAAGATTCAGACAATCAGCCAAGGACGATGTTCCTTCATGAAGCAGCAAGCAATACACTCAGAAGACTCTGAAAACTGGAAGGAAGCAAATGAAAATCACTCAATTACCATGAGAAGAAGTACAGTAATTATCTTAAACAAGGAAGTTGAGTGCAAACTGGCTTTTCAATATAAAATTAAATGCAAATGATAAATGGTTTGGTAAAGTCAAAACGGTATGTATTGTGATATGCAATAGGTTATACTGACATATTTACTCCTGCAGCAAGATCTGAGACATGAATGGGATATAACAATTTCATGTAAGGACTGCATTTCTAACTGGTATTTTTTAAGAAGGAATTTTAATGCATCAGCCAGAATTCCATAACAGTAAAAAGGGACCTGTAAGAAAATTGTTGAAAACTATGGTTCGAAGCAAGCATCAAAATGCTGGGAGATCTGTATTGATCTTTACATGTCTCACAATGAAAATATAATACCATTACTGCTATTTCCTACTGATGATAGACTTATTATTGAGCAAAGCCACAAGTGAAGTCAAATGGGCTCAACACCACAGAGCAGGTCAGTATGCAATGTACATGACTTTAGCAGGTACAGCACCACAACAGGTGCACTTTGGCATGTATAAATACTGGCTGTCCAACCAATCACATCACCACAGCATTATTCAAATCTGCAGGTCATTGAATAGTCAACAATCATTTTGTTAACCCCAGCTGACATCCAGGCACTGCCTGATGAGCTGGGGGCCAAATTGAAGCCCCCCCCCAGCCTCTAGGCCACTGGGACCACATAGCCAGATGTCACTTGCCTCAGCTTGATAGCTACGGCTGCCTCACTAGCAGTGAAACAAAATAAGTCAGCCACATCAGCACATGACACAATGCTGCTGCAGAATGTCTACTATGCAAGGTTGCTATGCACTTGGGTCATGCCGAATGCCATCTCTACAACAATGCTTCTCCACTGTGAGATCAAAACCTGACCACATCATGGAACTTGGATGCTGTGGATCAATGTCACACATGAGAGTGCACAACTGCAGCTGCAATTAAATTGTTGAAATGATATAGAATTTATATGCATGCCACCTGTGTTGCTATGGCCACTTTACGCATCTGATAGACTCCATAGTGTTCATCTACCCATTGCTCCACCAATTCTCAGGTGGAGGGAGCTGGATGCCATCCTGACAACTTGCAGAATACCATTTCCACCCATTGGTAGTGAACATTTGATACTAATCTGCTACAATGAGCTCTGCTGATTGAGAGAGTAAATTTACTGAACAGATGGCTAATTGCTTCCACATCACTATACATGATCTTGATTACTACCTAGGTTTATAAATCAAGAACTTAGACAATTGTATTCAAATAAATCAGTCTACATTTAAGATGAGAATTTTACAGAAATGTGGCATGATGGATCAAAATCATTATCTTTACCAACAGAAACAAGATGGATACCAGGAGGGTCACCAGCTTTCAAAAATACTGAACTCTATTTCAGAATAGTTGCAAATCTGATGAACTTAATACAGCCCACGTCACAAAATTTATTGTACGTAGTTAATCTACCTTTGACAGTTCAAGATGCAAAAACGCAGGTGCATCTTGCACTGCTGAAACTAATAGTTAGGTATACTAAAATGAAAATATTATGAAATGGACATATTGCTACTCACCATATAGAACAGTTGTTGAGTAGCAGATAAGCAGAACAAAAAGACTATCAAACAAAAAGGCCTTAATCAGAATTAGACAACACAACATGCAATCACAAATCACACACACATGATCACAGTCTCTGATTGTTCAGGCCGGACTGTGAGCAGCAGTGCATGATGGGAGAAGCAATCTGGGTGGTAGTGGTAAGGAGGGGGGGTGGGTTGAAGAGGAGGAGGGGTAGCAGAGCAGGAGTGGGAGATGGTTAAGTGCTACTTACGGGAGCATACATGGACAAGGTAGAGAGAGGGTAGAGCAGCTAGGTGAAGTCAGGAGGTTAGCCAAAGAGTAGGGAAGGGGGAGGGAAGGCAGGGGGCAGTGGATAATGAGAGAAGTACATAGATTGTGTGTGTGTTGGTGGGACCACATGGTATCCCACTTGTCACTATTGATGCCACCTCCCTTTACACTAATATTCCTAATGTCCTTGGCCTTGCCACTATTGAACTCTACGTTTCCCAATGCCCAATGGATTTCACATCTACAACCTACTTCCTAGTCACAATGACCAACTACATCCTCACCCACAATTACTTCTCCTTTAAAGGCATCAACAGCAAACAAATACAAGGTATGGCAATTGGCACCCGCATGGCAGCATCCTATGCCAACATATTCACGGGCCATGTGGAGGAATCCTTTCTCCCACCTAGAATACCAAAAACCTTACCTGGTTTACATTCATTGATGACATCATTGTGATCTGCATCGAGTTGTGAGGACTCTGTGCCCTATCCACATTCATCCAGAACCTCAACACCTCCCACCACACTCTCTTCATCTGGTCCTCCTTAACCCAGAAGGCATCTTCCTTCATATTGACCTCCACTCAGAGATAGCTACGTCTGTACCTTCATCCAAATCCACAATATCATCATCCATCCACACACAACCGCAGCTCTCAACTTCTTGCCTCAGGGCTCATATCACTGTTATAGACCTAGATGCAAGACCTGTCCCATACAGCCTCCCGCCACAACCTACTCCAGACCAGTCACAAGCCTCACCTATCCCATCACAGGTAGAGCAACCTGTGAAACAACTCGTTATCTACAAGCTATGCTGAAACCACTGTGCTATGTTCTACGTGGGACTAGCATACAACAATCTGTGTGTCTGACTGTGAATGGTCACCAACAAACAGTGGCCAAGAGGCAGCTGGGCCACCCAGTTGCAGAGCCACTGCCCAACACAACATTCTTCATTTTAATGACTGCTTCACATCCTTCCTACCAACATCAGTTTTTCTGAACTGCGCAGATGAGAACTCTCTCTGCAGTATATCCTGTGTTCCTGTAACCCTCCTGACGTCAGCCTCCACCCTCCTACCCCCTTCCCTGCTCCCAACACAGCACATTAATGATGGCATTTTTGGCTCAAAGCTTAAATGTTTGGCAACCTTTTTGTTCTGCCTATCTGCAGCTCAACATCTCCACTGTATGGTGAACAGCAATCTGTATTTTTCATACTTCTGTCATTTTTCCATCCAAGATTTTCCACCTTTTGATATATTAAAATGACAATTACAGAAGGCATTAATGCTGAGGATACCAATGAACAAAGTATTGAAGCTTACAGTAATATCAATCAAGCTGGGGAACAGTTGCTGAGACTTTCAAAGGTAGCACAAGTACGCAAGGGTTGACTAAAACATGGGAAAGAAAGACAAGACAAATGGGTAGCTTTTAAAGATGAATTAGTGAGACTACCAGAGAATCAAATAAGCAAAAAGACAAAGTTCAATAGAAATCCTTGATAATGTATTAGTTACTGAAGATAATTAACACAAGGAGAAAATGCAGAAATGCAACAAATGAAGCAGGCAAAAGGAAATACAGATATCTAAAAATGAGATTGACAGGGAGTGCAAATTGCCATAACACCAATGGCTAGATGAGAAATGCAACATTTTAGAAGCATGCATGATTATGGGAAGCATAGATACTGCCTGTAGGAAAAGTAATGAGATCTTCATAGAAAAGAGAAACACTGTTAACAAATTAAGAACTCAGGTGACAAGAACATACTAAACAAAGAATGGACTATCAAAAGGTGAAATGAACATGTACACCAAGGGAAAGAAACTTGATAACAGAAGAACTTATAAAAAGAGAAGCACAAATAGATGAAGATGAGATGGGAGATACAATACTGTGAGTGAATCTGACAAAACACTGAAATGTTAAGTTGAAACAAGGCCCCTCAGAATTACTGAGGTCCTTTGAGGGAACCAGTCATGACAAAACTATTCTACCTGGTATGCCAAGATATATGAGATAGACAAATTACTGCCGGACTTCAAGAAGAATGCAATTATTCAAATTCCAAAGTACATAAATTATTTACAGAATCATGGAAAACTGATGGAAATTATCCTCAGGCGACATCAGTTTGGGTTCCAGGGAAATGCAGGAACATACGAGGTAGTAAAGACCTGTCACTTATCTTAGGTTAATACATTTGTATATTTAGAGAAAGCTTTTGACTGGAAAACAAATACAGGAATCATACTGTGTTATAAGGCAGCAGAGATAAACTACAGGGAGCATTTGGTTATCTACAACTAATATAGACATCAGACTGTAGTTATGAAAGGTAAAGGGCATGAAGGGAAAGTAGTAGCTGAAATGGTAGTGAGAAAGTGTTAGCCTCTCCCCAATGTTTTTCAATATGTACATCAAGCAAGTTGTACAGGAAACAAAGGAACTTTAAAGAGAAGAAATAAAAACTTTTTTAGGCCTGCTAACAACACTGTAATTCTGAAAGACAGCAAAGGAATTAGAAGATCAGTTGAATGGAATAGACAGTGATTTGGAAAGAGGTTATAACATTAGTATCAACAGAAGTAAAATAAGGGTAATGGCATGCAGTCTAATTAAATCAAGTAGTACTGAAGAAATTAGATTAGGAAATAGGCATCAAAAGTAGTTGGTGTGTCTTGCTATTTCGGCAGCAAAATAATTCACAATTGCATAAGTACGGAAGAAGCAAAATGCAAATTGGCAATATGAAGAAATGCATTTCTGAGAAAGAGAAATTTGTTAATATCAAAAATAAATTTAAGTGTTATGAAGCATATTCTGAAGATATTTATCTGGAGTATAGCCTTGTGTGGAAGTAAAATACAAATGATAAACATTTCTGACAACAAAAGAGCAGAAGCTTTTGAAATGAGTTGTTACAGAAGAATGCTGGACACTAGGTGATCAAGTAACTAATGAGGAATTGAATCGATATGGAGGAAAAAGAAATTTGTGGCACAGTTTGACCAAAAGAAGGGATTGGTGTAGAATACATCTGAAGCACCAATGAATCTACAACTAACAGAGAAAATGACTCTACAAATTTTAAACAACTGATCCTTGAATGTGGCTTCAAATTGCTGCTTTAAGGCATCTCATGTATCACTAGCTGTTTCCTTTTTCATTACCACTGACACACTACATAATTAACAGAACTTGTTGTCATACACACTGAATAAATGTTTGCCTTAGCAAACAAATCAAATGGTTCCTTGTGCTTTTTGGCTTGTATTTCTGCAGCACCTTCTTTGAGTGGCTGGAGCTTCAGTAATGTCTTGTAAATGACATTCAAAACACCTTCTTGGTAACTGAATATCTTCCTTTTCCAGCTTCACCAGTCAAATTTTTGGACTAATGATTTATGTACATTATAAACCAACATACCCATTTCTGCAGACCTTGATCTAAGTGTATGAATGCAAATCTTTTAACCAATCACTCAGCTGTTAATGTTTCTAACCTCAGAATTCAACTGAAAGTGCTCTAAACTCATTTTATGGGACTTTAACCTCAACTTGCAACTGTATTTTCTAGCATGCTTAAAATTTTTCTTTTTAACACTTACAGTTTAGAAGATTTGCCAAGAACAGTTCACTGCAACTGGACCTGTAACCTGTTAAGCTGAACAGTTTCCATACTAACAGTAGTTTGCAGTCTGTAGTTTTACACTGAATATTTACTCCCAGTCATACATTGTACCAGGAAAAACTCAAAATTATACAGAGACATGCTTCTCTTATTAGTAACTGCTTTTGACCTACCTCATTAAACAAAAATACAAATATATTTAGGACAGCAACAATTATGAGGCAAATTCTTTGTGTGTCCCCCTCCCCCCCCCCCACCCCCTCCCACCCCCTTCCCCCCACAAGATAATTAGTTCCAGTTGATGAAATTTACAATGAATATTGCTTGTAATAACTCTTTTCTGTAGAAGAAAAAGACTTAATTTTATTGTTCACTATTATTTCAGTGCTACAATTTTGTTCATGTGTTTGATTGTATTGATAATTTAATTTTTTAACGGTGTGTGTTGTGTCATGAAGCAGAACAGTACATAAAGAATTACAAGTTCAGTTACAATAGTGTGGTTGAATGAAAGAAAAACACACCACTAATAAGTTCTGATAGTTCCCTTGTCATGTGAATATTCCCACTATGTTTTACTGAATTCTTTTAAAAAAATACAATTTTTATATTGTGATAGTGGTGGTAAAATTTGTCAGTATGTTATAATTAAAGACTAATATCCTTAACATTTATTTGCTGCATATGTTTTGAACACATTTTGAGCATGAATATAATAAATTTCTTTAAAATAGAAAAGGTTGTAACCACAAATCAGTACAAATTTAGAAAGCATCACTCAGGCCAAACTCAGCTTGCCTTTTTTTTTTTTTTTTCACATGATATCCTACAAACCATTGGTGGAGGACAACAGGCAGTTTCCATATTCCTAGCTTTCCAGAAAGTGTCCACTGTACACTGTCAACAAGGGACATGTAAGTGGCTTGAAGACTGCTTAGATAATAGATGCCAGAGTGTTGTCATTGACAGTGGGTGTTTATCAGAGACAAGGGTGTTACCGGGAGTGCCACAGGAAAGTGTGATAGGACCACTGTTAGTCTATATTCACATAAATGATCCGACAGACAGGCTTCACAGCAATTTATTGCCATTAGCTGATGATGTTTTGGTCTCTGGGTAGGGTTGTCGTTGAGTGACTGTAGGAGGAGTCAATGTGACCTGTAAACAATTTCTAGCTGATGTGATGAATTGCAGCTTGGTATAAATTCAGAAAAATGTAGGGTAAGGTAACTAGGAAAAGCAATACTGTAACACTCAAATACAGCATTAGTAGTATGTTGCTTGACATAATCACATCAATAAAAAATATCTAGGCATAATGTTGCAAAGTGATACGAAATGGAAAGAGCATACCAGGTTGATAGTAGTGAAGGCAAATGCTCAACTTTGTTTTATTGGAAAAATTTCGGGAAAGTGTAGCTCACCTATAAAGGAGACAGCATATAGGATGCTAGTGTCACCCATTCTTTTGTACTATTAAATTGTTTGGTATCCCCATCAGGTCAGAATAAAGGAAGACATTAAAGCAATTCTGAAGCATGCTGCTAGATTTGCTACCAGTAAGTTTGATCAGCACACAGAGATGCTTCTTAAACTAAAATGATAATCTCTGGAAGGAAGTTGATGTTCTTTTCACAAAGCAGTGTGTGGAAATTTAGAGACCCAGCATATGAGGTGACTCCAGATCAGTTCTATAGCCATAAATGTACATTTTGCATGAGGACCACAAAGATAAGATGCAAGAAAATGGGGCTTTTACAGAGGCTTATAGATAGCTGTTTTTCTGTCACTCTATTTGCAAGTGGAACAGGAAAGGAAATGACTTGTAGTAGAACATGGTACCTTCTGCTGTGCACTGTACAGGGACTTGCAGAGTGTGTGTGCAGTTGTAGACTCATCAGTTTTACAATTTAGGGAGGCCTTGTGGATAATAATTGTAGATGCACAGTAAGGCTGGACTACAGCAAGCAATTCAAATGCATGTAGGTTATAGTCATTAGTGAAGATCAAGAGGCTTCTGAAGGTTTCGCTAGAGTGGCAAGCTGCAACAAAGCCGTCATCAGACTGAAGAGAGCAACAAACAAAAAGTCAATGGCCATCAGATTTATAAAAGGATTAGGTATGAATGGGCGAGGTAAAAACTGACAATCAGATAGCATTCTTACAAAATAGTTACTATATGCTAAGTTACAAGTGATGGAAAAAATCACTGACATAATATAAAGCATGTGGAGGGAATATGAAAGTACTTGTGAGATTAATGGTATTATATCTTAACAATATTTCAACATGTAAACTGATTATGTACGAAGTCTTTGGTGTTATTCTAGTTCTTCTGTTTCTGTTGAAAAAAATGGCTGTTGCATCAAAACTCTTGTGTGATTTATTTTGATGTTTGTAATGAATAAAATACCAATTTTACAGGGCTATTCAAAAAGAAGGAAGAGATTTCAAACATATATCACCTCCAAATTACTAAAGATAGAAACATGAATCCAACGTTTGTGGAAAGAGATAATTTCAAATTTTTATGTATTCAATGTGAGCACCATGTGCTACTCGATAAATATCAAAACAGTGGCCCACTGCCTGCGACACACAAAGCAGCTGGTCTCTTGTTATCAAATTCACAGCTTCAACAATGCGCTGTTACAGACTTTCAACAGTGTCAGATGTATGGGGGATAAAAATGTGGTCTTTTACTTAACCTCAGGCATATAAGTCACAAGAAGTCAGATCTGGAGACCTGGGAGGTCACTGGTGATGAAGTTCATCTTCTGCTCCTCCTCTTCCAGTCCAATGCCTGGAAATGGTGCCATTCAGGTAACATTGGACATAGTTAGAGAAATGACCCAGGGTACCATCTCGCACGAAGATTAAGTCATTTGGATCACCTTCATGTTGAGGAAATAAAGAGTTTTGAAGTAATTCTAGTACTAGAATTCAAAATTTAAACTGTTGTATGTCCTGAAACATTGGAATTATAGTGCTACCATTTGTAATTTGGAAGATATAAATGTCTGAAATCTGTTTCTTGATTTTGAATAGCCCCCTATTTTCATCAGAGGATGATGATTTGATACCCATGGTTGCTCCCACTGCCAATTAGCACTTCACATAGAAGTTACCTGGCAATACTGATGAATCATATTCTTTATCCACTGTCACATGTAGCTGCTAATACGTATTCACATTTTAGGAGCTCTGTTTTATTCTTGACATTATTCCAAAAATGAAATAATGTCCCCAGTCTCTATAATAGTGGCCATGAAACATGACTTGGAACAGTACGTATTTTAAGATACATGTGTATTAAAGTGATAAAATTAACAACATACAAATACTTAATACTACTATAGCTATGGGGCTTTCACCCCAAAATACATATGCTTAGTACTGTACTGTACTGTAATTCACACCACTGTAACTGTGACGCTGCATATGCACATTGCCTAATGCAAGGGCAGTGAGATGATTTGTCAGGAAAAACCTCACACAGCTTCTCACCATCATTGTTTTTGTTGTGGTCTTCAGTCCTGAGACTGGTTTGATGCAGCTCTGCATGCTACTCTATTCTGTGCAAGCTTCTTCATCTCCCAGTACCTACTGCAACCCACATCCTTCTGAATCTGCTTGGTGTATTCATCTCTTGGTCTCCCTCTACAATTTTTACCCTCCACGCTGCCCTCCAATACTAAATTGGTGATCCCTTGATGCCTCAGAACATGTCCTACCAATTGATCCCTTCTTCTAGTCAAGTTGTGCCACAAACTCCTCTTCTCCCCAATCCTATTCAATACCTCCTCATTAGTTATGTGATCTACCCATTTAATCTTCAGCATTCTTCTGTAGCACCACATTTCAAAAGCTTCTATTCTCTTCTGTGTCTAAACTATTTATTGTCCATGTTTCACTTCCATACATGGCTACACTCCACACAAATACTTTCAGAAACGACTCCCTCACACTTAAATCTATACTCGATGTTAACAAATTTCTCTTCTTCAGAAACGCTTTCCTTGCCATTGCCAGTCTACATTTTATATCCTCTCTACTTCTACCATCATCAGTTATTTTGCTCCCCAAATAGCAAAACTCCTTTACTAGTTTAAGTGTCTCATTTCCTAATCTAATACCCTCAGCATCACCCGACTTAATTGGACTACATTCCATTATCCTCGTTTTGCTTTTGTTGATGTTCATCTTATATCCTCCTTTCAAGACACTGTCCATTCCATTCAACTGCTCTTCCAAGTCCTTTGCTGTCTCTGACAGAATTACAATGTCATCGGCGAATCTCAAAGTTTTTGTTTCTTCTCCATGGATCTTAATACCTACTCCGAATTTTTCTTTTGTTTCCTTCATTGCTTGCTCAATATACAGATTGAATAACATCGGGGATAGGCTACAACCCTGTCTCACTCCCTTCCCAACCACTGCTTCCCTTTCATGCCCCTCGACTCTTATAACTGCCATTTGGTTTCTATACAAATTGTAAATAGCCTATCGCTCCCTGTATTTTACCCCTGCCACCTTCAGAATTTGAAAGAGAGCATTCCAGTCAACATTGTCAAAAACTTTCTCTAAGTCTACAAATGCTAGAAACGTAGGTTTGCCTTTCCTTAATCTAGCTTCTAAGATAAGTCGTAGGGTCAGTATTGCCTCATGTGTTTCAATATTTCTACGGAATCCAAACTGATCTTCCCCGAGGTCGGCTTCTACTAGTTTTTCCATTTGTCTGTACAGAATTCACGTTAGTATTTTGCAGCCATGACTTATTAAACTGATAGTTCGGTAATTTTCACATCTGTCAACACCTGCT
The DNA here is from genome assembly GCF_021461395.2 of Schistocerca americana. Lineage (NCBI taxonomy): Eukaryota > Metazoa > Arthropoda > Insecta > Orthoptera > Acrididae > Schistocerca > Schistocerca americana. Next base: position 390,668,868 of record NC_060125.1, read on the forward strand.
TTCTTTGGGATTGGAATTATTATATTCTTCTTGAAGTCTGAGGGTATTTCTCCTTTCTCATATATCTTGCTCACCAGATGGTAGAGTTTTGTCAGGACTGGCTCTCCCAAGGCCGTCAGTAGTTCTAATGGAATGTTATCTACTCCCGGGGCCTTGTTTCGACTCAGTTCTTTCAGTGCTCTGTCAAACTCTTCACGCAGTATCATATCTCCTATTTCATCTTCATCTACATCCTCTTCCATTTCCATAATATTGTCCTCAAGTACATCGCCCTTGTATAGACCCTCTATATACTCCTTCCACCTTTCTGCTTTCCCTTCTTTGCTTACAGCAGCAACAGCAAAACACACACACACACACACACACACACACACACACACACACACACACACACACACACACACACACACACATTGATCAGAAAATTATTTATCATGATTTATCTTTAATGCTATACTCTTTTTTGTGCAAAACAATGCCATAAGATAGGATGGAGAGCCATAAAGAAATAATATTGTCTTGTCCTGAGAAGGAGTAAGAATCACATGTTTGATTGACAAGGGCTTACGTCAATCGATGGAACTGAAGAGCAACTTTCACGCGGGCAGTTGCGAGACTCAAACCCGTAAAGAACCTATAAGCTAAAAGGGTGCTCCAAGGCAGAACTCAGTGTAATTCTCAAGGAAACTCACAAAGTTATGGCTGGCCACTTTCTTCATTGTCAAGAGAATTATACAACGTAACACTCATTTTACATTTTTACCTCTGACCACATCTCACAAAATTAAGACTGCTATTGTTCTTTATTTTCAACAGAGTTATACATATTTTGACAAAATATGTCAATATTTACCACTATATTGTATCACTTTGGGCATAATTGTGTGAAATCTGGATTTGAAGAAAGGGATTCAGCGTCCTTAGTTCTTCTGTCCCAACAGCCTATACTTCCTATTCATTACATTTTCTTACCACTATTTCAATACCATATACAGGGTGATTCAAAAAGAATACCACAACTTTAGGAATTTAAAACTCTGCAACGACAAAAGGCAGAGCTAAGCACTATCTGTCGGCGAATTAAGGGAGCTATAAAGTTTCATTTAGTTGTACATTTATTCGCCATTTCAGCCAATAAAGTTTTTGGTCCCTTTTTCTTCGAAGGTGCTACTGTAACTGGACTACAGTATCTGGAGATGTTAGAGAATTGGCTGTTCCCTCAGCTCGAACAAGAAGCACAACAATTCATATTTCAGCAGGATGGAGCGCCACCACATTGGCACTTATCTGCCCGTAACTACCTGAACGTCAACTACCCGAGGCGATGGATCGGCCGCCAGGCAGCCCGTGACAGAGCACTTCATCACTGGCCTCCAAGAAGCCCTGATCTTACCCCTTGCGATTTTTTCTTATGGGGGTATGTTAAGGATATGGTGTTTCGGCCACCTCTCCCAGCCACCATTGATGATTTGAAACGAGAAATAACAGCAGCTATCCAAACTGTTACGCCTGATATGCTACAGAGAGTGTGGAACAAGTTGGAGTATCGGGTTGATATTGCTCGAGTGTCTGGAGGGGGCCATATTGAACATCTCTGAACTTGTTTTTGAGTGGAAAAAAACCTTTTTAAATACTCTTTGTAATGATGTATAACAGAAGGTTATATTATGTTTCTTTCATTAAATACACATTTTTAAAGTTGTGGTATTCTTTTTGAATCACCCTGTATAATAAATATATAGGGGTAATTCCATGTCAAATCAACAAGTGCTACAACCTGACTCTCCCAGATTTTTTTGAAATTAAGTATGCGTATGTTACTCATAAATCATGACACAAATTAATTTTTTCACATTTTTCTGACGAAAAGTTACTGAGTAATGAACCTTCAAAAATTGAAAAGACGACAAATTTTTGACTCTCGGAACAATGTTGTTTTCTTTACAACTCGTGTTCTAATTAAGCTAGAACAATAAAATTTACTTCATTGGAAAGCTCTTTTAAAGAGCTTTTATATGATACCAAACATCATTAGTTTAATATTTATACACAAATTGTTAAAAAAACAACATTGTTGAATTTACCAAATTTTGAAAAACTGTATTTTTAAAATTCTCAAAAAAATATATGTGAAAGATACACTTTACATCTACATATTCTGAAAGTTTCAACTTGGGATGAGCATGTGATCACTATCAAAAGCAATTTTACGTTGAGGGTGGTGCTTTAAAAATTCGTAAAAACTAATTAATTTTAGATATTAGGTCTACTTCTCACCAGTTGTATGTTGTTGTAAAATGTGGAAATTGAAAATAACTTATAATTGACAAAAGAATATATGTTTTATGCTTCTGTAATTAATAAATACAAAATGAAAACTTAAAATAAATAAATAAACACAGAAAGATGTATACCTGAGATCAGACCTAAATTCAGTTAGTAATTACTATTATTTACAAATAGGCCCCCTATTAGTGCACTTCTTCATACTTCGAACTAATCAGTCTGTTGCACATCAACATTTGTGCACTGGATAACTTATATGTTGGCCTGTAGCAGTTTGAGGGTTCACGATTGCCACTACTTCCCTACTGCTTATGGAAAGAATGTCTGGACGACTCGGAAATGTAAAAGATGGTGACGGTCCATGTGCATGTAAGAAACTAACTGTGATTTCATCCTCCTCCTGATTTTTTTCAAGTACACAGGTTAACCACCAGTGTCCATTATAATCACAAGCAACATATCTTTTTATGTCTTTGAACGGTATTGTATCACTGTCAGAAACTGTCACCAGTTCAATTTTACCATCATCAGAGTTTTAATACATTTTTGTTATTATTTTGTCCTTGCTAAAAGGAATAAAAGTGTGAAGTTTTTGTATCCTTACAATTTTGCAGCATTTCTCAAATCTCTCCATAAGTTTCATTTCTTCATTTTTGTAATCTTCTTTAGCAGCATACTTGAAGTTCATTCCTTCTATGTAATCCTTGGCAAACATATAAAGTTGTTTTGCTGTCATTTTGATCACTGTATGGCCGTTGCAGACTTGCTCGAGCTGCAAGTCGTTGAACTGTTCCACCATCACTAGCTCCCTTCCCATGCGAGGTGGCTGAAAAATGCCATTCAGCTTCAGTTTGGAAATCTTCAACATGATGGCACAGGTTGATAAAGTTCTTCCTATTTTTATAATGAGCTGCTGCTCCACCAGAGAAATAATATATTTTTCTTGGTTTTCTACCAAATTTAACAGTCAGGAAGTCCATCAAGTACAATTGGAACAAATGCGCAGCACCAGTGTCATGTGTTATGCATTCTGATATGATTACAAGACTTGTGTGCTCGAGTTTGTTCCCATCCTTGTAATTAGCAACAATGGGATGAATCGTCGCTTGCATGTTTGTCCAGTGATAGCCTTGAACTTTGTCCTGGATGACAAAGCAGTAATTCTCAGAAATTTCACAGATCGCTAAGACCTCACCTTCTTTAAGTTCATTTCTCAGTTTCTTTTGGAAGGTTGATTGTTGACTAGCAACAAATGAATGTCATGTAAGCGATTTTAATTTATCAAAAAAAAAAAATAAATAAAGTTGTCAGATGATTTTATGATAGTTTCTAGAGATGTGAGATCAACAGAAACCCATTGCTAATAAGTTATATTATCAATATCATTAGTATTCAACAAATCTTGTAAATATGTCTTAAATGTTTCTGGGCCAGTGCAGAATTTACATTCACCAAAATGACAAGCAGGTAAAGACGGATTACATACAACACTTGCAATGCAGTCTTTGTAAGTTTTTATTGGATTATCTTCATCCTTTGTCAGCTGAGGAATGTTACATCCAGTCAGAATGAGTTTGAAGTTTTGATGGGTAGTACACACACAGACACTATGTGTACCACTACTTCCAGCTAAAACACAATTTTTGGGATGTAGGTCTGCAAACTTCGAAAATCCAATGTGGAGCTCTGGATGGTTGTCTTTAAAGTTCGTGTAAATTTTTTTCAAATTACTTAAAACTAGCCGTTTTTGTACTTGCAGTTTTTCTCCGTTATCTCTCACAAGCACAAAATCTTTTTTCCCCAGGCATTGCCCTGCTTATCTCATCAGAACTACAAAAGTTTCTAACAAAATCAGCAGTTGTTTGATCAAGAGTCTTGCCAGGTTTTGGGTTTGGTGAAGACAAAATTCCCTTGGCCTTCACCAAATCTTTTACTCTTCAAGCCATGTTATTTGTTATGTTAAATTCATCTTGAAGCTTCTTAACTCTCCAGCTTTTAGGTAAAATTGTAAGAGTTTCCATTTGTTTACTTCGAAATGTACATGTACGAAATTTATCTTTTAGGTGACTGATCATCTCAGATTCTGCATGATCTTGTACCTCTTCTTCTTTTTCAGAAGGAAGCAATAATACCTTTGTTTGAATTGTTGAAGTGAATTTAATTAGTTTATCCTTAGGATATTTTGCTTCACACAGTCGTTTCTTCTTAATTGGTGATTCACCAACGGACTGCAAAGAAGCATTCAACCTTTCTAAGGCCTCACTTGCTGCAGTGTCTTGTACATCACTATCACATAAAACCTTTTCACTTTCTTGTTTCACCACAGAATACAGCAGATCATCATCATTTTCTGTGCTAGACATATCACAAATTTAGACTCGTGCAATTTTTTTATGGCAGTTGTCACACACTTTTTGATTTAAAGTGAAGAAAGGTTTTCTTGCTATCATCCACTGTGAAACAGGCCGTAAGTTTTTCTTGTGGTTATTGTGGCACTTTTCATTAAATGGATTACAGCACAAAGCTGAAATTTTAGGCATTTTGTAATTCTCAAATGAACAAACTAATTTTAAAAAAATGTTTTTGAAGTAGAATGCCCCAGCTTTCTATACTCAATACTACACAATATTACTTCTCTATTCTTTCACTTCCTCTAAAAAAATATTTCATTATGTTAACTGGTTGTATGCATACAAACTTAACAGACTCTTTTGAGGTTTGTACAAAAGTACCTTTAAGCTAGATTCAAAACACTTTTCAGTGTTAATTACATAATTTCACTACAGCTGCCTCACAACAAAAGAATGTGTGGGTCACTTTCAACAATAGGTGAAAATTGTTGACAATATTAACCAGAGATAAAATATAGTAACACCAAAGAATCATTTTATATATAATCTTTAAAATGAGAGATAGCGTCCTTTTTTTTCTTTTTTTCCCGTGGTTTTACAGCTATTAATAAATAGTTAGCTCTAAAGTTTAATAAGCAGTTATTCATTTCAAAAGGACAATTTGTGGACCATGTAACAAAATCTAACACTGCAACATTTTCATGTGTAGCAAATGAATAGAAATTCACCTATCTGACTGTGATTTTGGTGATTAGTGGTAAACATAAAATTGCTTTTGATAGTGATCCCATGCTCATCCCAAGTTGAAACTTTCAGAATATGTAGATGTAATGTGTAACTTTCACATATATTTTTTGAGAATTTTAAAAATACAGTTTTTCAAAATTCGATAAATTCAACAATGTTGTTTTAATAAACAATTTCATCATCATCATCACCACCATTTAAGACTGATTATGACTTTCATCATTCAGTCTGGAGCATAGTCCTCCTTATAAAATACATCCATGATCCCCTATTCAGGACTAACATTGGTGCCTCTTCTGATGTTAAGTCTATTACTTCAAAATCTTTCTTAACCGAATCATGGTACCTTCTCCTTGGTCTACCTCAACTCCTCCTACCCTCCACTGCTGAACCCATGAGTCTCTTGGGTAACCTTGCTTCTCCCATGCGTGTAACATGACCCCACCATCTAAGCCTGTTCGCCCTGACTGCTACATCTATAGAGTTCATTCCCAGTTTTTCTTTGATTTCCTCATTGTGGACACCCTCCTGCCATTGTTCCCATCTACTAGTACCTGTAAACAATATATAAAATAGAAAGAAACATTCCACATGGGAAAAATATATTAAAAACAAAGATTCCATGACTTACCAAACGGGAATGCGCTGGTAGGTAGGCGCAATAAAAAAACACACGAACACACACACAAAATTTCAAGCTTTCGCAACCAACGGTTGCTTCGTCAGGAAAGAGGGAAGGAGAGGTAAAGATGAAAGGATTTGGGTTTTAAGGGAGAGGATAAGGAGTCATTCCAATCCCGGAAGCGGAAAGACTTACATTAGGGGGAAAAAAGGACAGGTATACACTCGCACACACACACACACACACACACACACACACACACACACACACACACACATATCCATCCACACATATATAGACGTCTGCTTGTGTGTTTGTGTGTGTGTGTGTGTGTGTGTGTGTGTGTGTGTGTGTGTGTGTTTTTCACTAATGATGTTTGATATCATATAAAAGCTCTTTAAAAGAGCTTTCCAATGAAGTAAATTTTATTGTTCTGGCTTAATTAGAACATGAGTTATAAAGAAAACAACATTGTTCTGTGAGTCAAAAATTTATAATTTTTTCAATTTTTGGAAGTCCATTACTCAGTAACATTTAATCAGAAAAATGTGAAAAAATTAATTTGTGGCACTATTTATGAGTACTATAGGCATACTTAATTAATCCAAGATGGTAAGGTTGAAAATGATGGTTTCATTTGTTGATTTGACATGGAATGACCCATAGGCAACACAAGATTATTAATACACAAAAAATAGTGGATCCTGAGTATCCCCTGTGGAATACTTGCCAGTACACCATCCTTTGAAGGATTCATTTGTTGATAATTTCCTCTTGTAGTTCATCAGTCTTAAGCCCAGCAACTTCAGAGTTGTCCAACTGGAGAACTACGTGCTCTAAAGGCAGCATTACAGGTATTCCTGAGAGTTTCTGCTTCTCATCTTCTATAATACAACTGTCTATTTACATCATATTTCAGTTTGGACTCAGTTCCAGTGCTTGAAGCAAAATGTTAATGAATTAAGGATGAGTCCACCTTTTTGTAAGTACACAAATTATTGTTTTACTTTATCACCCAAAAATGGGTCACAGCAGTTGTATCATCCTCAGTGGATTTCTTATTATTTTCCTGGCAATACATACATACAAGTTATTGTAAAGTTATGGAATATGATGCATCACATTATGTTGCCACTTAAATTATATGTGCACTTTAGCTTCTATTTTACACCGAGTGTGTCCTGTGGCTGCACACCAAAATAAGCCACAGGTCTAAATCAGGATACCAGACATCTGCATACATTAGGGATGTTAGAAAACCGTCTGCATTGATTTTATTATCCAATCTTTAATTTGTATATTTTGGTAAAATTCATTGAATATGTTCGTTCTGTCCTTACCGTTGTAGTATTTTCCTAGTTCTTAGCTGTGACAAGTTTGTTTTATATATCAAATGTGATTTCATGTAATTGATCTGGACCTGTGGACATCGACAAAGATTTTGTGAAGCTTTGGTACGGTGAACTATTTCGTGTGGTTTGTATATTCATGGATAGTGTCTTGCATTTTGATAGTATTTACTCACATTTTCTACTGTTTGTTTGCAAATACTACGTCCTAACAACTGATTGAAAGTAGCTGTGGTATGCAATTTTCCTTGTATTCATGTCTCTTGCACCAGCTAATATTTGCATAGCAAATGCAAAGCTACATAATTTTTTAGCAGATATTCAACATGTTTATTCCAATTTAAATTTTTGTCTAGGTTTAACCCTAAAAACTTCACAGAACCCACTTCTTCTATATCCTGATTTTTATGAGTTATTTTAATTTATTGGGCCTTTGACTGTTTTTTTCTCAATTGGACCATGTGGGTTTTGGGGATGTTCAATCTTAATCCATTCAGTTGGAACCATGTTTCTAGTTTGTTCATTGTATTTATTAAGTAGAGAAGGATGTTTTCTGGCTCCTGGTTTTCAATTAATACAGATGTGTCATCTGCAAATAAAATCGATAGACCATTTATATTGTTTGGGAAATCATTAACATTGAACAAAAACAAAATAAGTACTAGAATTGAATCTTGAGGGACACCTTGGGCTACTGTTTTCCATTTTCAATAGTAATTTGCTGCATTTAATGAGACAATCACTCTTTGTTTCCTATTTGATAACTATGAAATAAGCTAATTTAGAACATTACCCTTGATCCCATACTTGTCAAGCTTATAGATGAGCAGTGCATGATTTACAGAGAGTGAGATCACAAAAGATTCCTGCAACTTTATTACGGTTGTCTAATGATGTGCCAATCTTGTCAATAAACTTGTTAATTGCATCAATAGTACTTTTGCCATGCTGGAAACCAAATTGGTTTTCCATAATAATATCATATTTCTCCAGAAAATTTCGAACCTGCATAGCAGCAGCATTTTCAAAGAATTTTGATAGGACTGAAGGAGGGAGATGGGACGATAATTCCCCATATCCTCTCTTGACCCTTTTTTAAGCAATGGTTTTACTTCTGCATACTTCAGCACCTCTGGGAAGCTTCCTTGTTCAAAGGATTGGTTTATTATTTTACACACAAATTTAAGGACTTTTGCTGGTATTCCATCCCAACCTGAGGAAATTTTGCTTTTTAGTTTTAATATAATTTTTTCTACATCTATTGTTGAAACTGATTTGAATTTTGTGAGGCATTCAGAATTATGATTTAGTCCAAAGGGACATACATTGTTCTCATAATCTGCAACATTAACCTCTGGTTTCACTACATTAATGAAGAACTCACTGAACCATTCTGAAATTTGAGCCGGATTTACAATGATCTCATCTTCAAGCTTAATAGTAATAATTCCATGTCTAGAGGCTTTGAAACCTAATTTGTGTTTTACAACTGACCACACTGCATCTGATTTATTCTCATGTTTTAAGATTAATTTATTATTTGTCATTTGCTTTGCTGCTTTGACAACTTTCTTAAATGTACTTTTGTATCGTTTAACATATTCAATAAAATCAATTTCTTTTATTATGTCTTAGTTCCTTATGTAACTGCCTTTTCTTAGCACTGGAGATTTTTATACCTTTAGTGACCCATTTTAATTCTGTCATTTTATTAAAGTAAGTTTTTTGTGGAAACATTTCATTCAAAACACTTAGAAAATCCCTTAGAAATGCTTCAAAATTTGCTATGCATGAAATATTTTTATCAAAGTGCCATTCTGTCTCCTTCAGCTTATCATGGAATAGAGTCAAAGTTTCTTGGTTGAAGATCCTTTTTACATAAACTTTTTTACGTGGGACTTCTCTACCTGCTCTGGGTAGTTCAATGAATAATGCTGGTCTGCGAATGTGGAAAGTGTGCTGTCACTTTTCAGTGGTCATAAATGCTCTGAGTATCTAATTCGCAAATTTCTGCATATCTGTCCAATGTATTAGAGTATCTTATTCAGAAATTTCAGCATGTCTGCCCAATGTACACTGAATCACAGTATTTGCATATTACTAGGTATATACCTCTTTGTTTGATTTTTCTTTCGTGGTGGTAGGTATTTTCAGTTTTTTTCTGCCGAGTGTTGTTTGTTTTATATGGCACATTTACACCATGTCCCTTCATGATGTTCCTTTTGTGTGTGTTATTTTGTTGCCAAATGTCATGGTGTGCCATGTTTCCTTGTTTTAGTGTTTTCTTCATCTCCTGTGCCTCTTGTGTTCTCTGTTGTGTGGTTATCAGTGATATGTTAAGTTTTGATACTGTTGTGAATGTTCTTTGACAGTTGTGTTTTTATTTTATGGTTTACCTTATCAACAATGTTTATTTTGTAACCATTTTGTGTGGCAGTTTGTCTGATAATGTTTAGTTCTTGTGTGTAGCTATCTCTGCCCATTGGAAATCTGTTCAGTCCATGTAGTTAATTGAAACCATCTAACAGGCCATGACTTACAAAAGGTATAAAAATATCTTGTAAACAGGAAAGGGAAATGTATCTTATAGCTAGGAGGAGTAATGATCCAGAAAGAGTGAATCAGACGCTTCTGTATTTCCGATCCAGAAAGAGTGAAACATTACAAAAACCACTGCATTGTTTTAAGAAAAGTTATTGAAAAGTCCAGAATAATATGCATTATGTCTTGGATTAGGGCATCTGATAACAACATTAAAACAATTTGGAATATTGTTAAAAGGCAAACAGGGCAACTGAGAGCACAGGAAGACTGTATTTCTATCAAACTCAGTGAAAAGTTTGTTAACAAGAAGTCAGAAGCAGAAAACAATGGTAACAATAATTTTTAAGTGTTTTAGAGAAAATAGGATTTAGCCATTCATTAGAAAATGCAAGGCTGTATGTGGAAGAGGCAATACCTATGCAATTTGGTAAAACTGAAATTCAACCCACTTCTCCTACTGAAATGAGGAAAATAACAAATTCACGCAAAAGTAAAAGCTCACACGGAATTGATGGCATTTTCAACAGAGTACTAAAAGCTTGTTCCCAACTGATAAGTAGGATTCTCAGCCACATATGTAGCAGCTCACTGAAACAGGGAATTTTTCCATATAGACTAAAATAGAAGGGAATATGTTTCTTGCTAACAACTACTGCCCAGCCCTCTTCTCGTGGTTGTGCGGTAGCTTTCTCGCTTCCCACGCCCGGGTTCCCGGGTTCGATTCCCGGCAGGGTCCAGGATTCTCTCTGCCTCGTGATGGCTGGGTTTTGTGTGCTGTCCTTAGGTTAGTTAGGTTTAAGTAGTTCTAAGTTCTAGGGGACTGATGACCATAGATGTTAAGTCCCATGGTGCTCAGAGCCATTTGAACCATTTGAACTACTGCCCAATCTCACTTCTGACAGCTTTATCCGAAATTTTTGAAAAAATAATGTATTCAAGAGTAACATCACATATTTGTAAAAATGAAGTATGGTACTAACAAAATGTCAATTTGGTTTTGAAATTAACAGTACAGATAGTCTGCAAAAATCAGCAGAATCCTCTAACTGGGGAGGTATCAAGATTGGTGTCCCTTTTTGTTCATAATATATATCAATGACGTGCCACTCTATATTCATGAAAATGCAAAACTAGTTCTTTTTGCTGATCATAATCACACCCAGCAAACAAGGTTCAGCTGAGGAAATTGTAAATAATGTATTTCAGAAAATTATGAAGTGGTTGTCTGCAAATGGGCTATCACTAAATTTTGAGAAAACACAGTATATACAATTCTGTACACTAAAGCAAATGGCATAAAACAATTTATAAATATAGACTATGGATGGAAGTCTGTTACTAATTCAAAATTTCTGGGTGTGTACGTTGATGGTAAATTGAATTGGGAGAAACACATTGATGATCTGCTGGAACATTTAGGTTCAGCTACTTATGCTATTAGGGTCATTGCAAATTTTGGTGATAAACATATCAGCAAATTAGCTTACTATGCCAATTTTCATTCATTGTTTTCATATGGCATCATATTTTGACGGAATTCTTCATTCAGAGAAAAAGTAATCATTGCACAAAAGCATGTAACCAGAGTGATAGCTGGATCCTACCTAAAATCGCCTTGCAGACATTTATTTAAGGAACTCAGGATATTCACAGTACCTCCACAATACATTCATTTACTTATGAAATTTGTTATTAATAACCCATCCCAATTCAAAAATTACAGTAAAGTGCATAGATACAACACTAAAAGAAAGGATGAGTGTCACTATTCTGGGTTAAACCTTACTTTGGCACAGAAAAGGGTGAACTATGCTGAAACTAAAATTTTTGGTCATTTGTCAAATAGCATTAAAAGTTTGACATATAGCAAATCAACATTTAAAAACAAGTTTTAAAAAAAATTCTGAATGACGACTACTACTCAACAGATGAATTTTTAGATATGAAGCAGTAAAAGAAAATGTGTAAAGAAAACTTATGTTAAAGTGACATGATTCACATCATTATGAAATGTCATATTCTTGATCTGTGGAACAAGTATTTATTTATGTATGTAGGATGTATCTGAGGCTGGCCTGCTTGTGGATTGTTGGGTGGTTAGCTGTGCTGCAAATAATTGTACCATTCGGCATTGGTTTTCTATACACTGAAAACCAGTGTTCGAATTTTTTGGTTTCTGTTGTGATGTCTAGTAAACCTATGTATTTGTCTCTTCAGTTTCAAGGGTGAAGGATATATTTGGGTGACCAGTATTGATGGCTCTGTGTATTCTGTAGCACCCAATCATATGTTTCATCTGTCAAGCAAATTATGGCATCCACATAGCTGTACCAGTATATTACTTTGTACTGTTCTGATTTTATTATTTCTCCAAAGATTTTGTTTTCAAGATGGTTAAGGAAGATGTTGGCCACCAGGCCACTTATCAGTGACCACATGGGGAATCCTTTGTGAAGGATGTAGAATTAATCTTTAACTCTGAAATAGTTTTAACCTGTAATTACCTTCATAATAGTTGAGACTTCTTGTGTATGTAATTTTTGGTATTATACTTGTCCAGTGTAGTTTTCTTTCAATTACTTTGTTTCTTCAGTTGGTATGCGGGTGTGTATTGATTCGGGTAATAAAACAAAACAATAATTTGTGTACTTGCAAAAAGGTGGATCCAACCTTAATCCATTGTCTATTTATATATTTAAAACGGGTATTATATGACGATCCACCGTGAACGGTACTGGTCCAGCACAACAGCCATCTAGCGGTAGAATGGGTGAAACTACAAAAATTAGCAGACATATTATCTGTGCACCAGAATAGAGAGTAGTTCTAAACTGCCGTCAATCCACACATGCACATTAGGCTGCGATAACTCGCACAAAGGGTGTACCACAGTGCTTTCTGCTTGTTGTTGGGCGGCTAGTGGTTAATTTCAGAGTTTTGTGTTGGGGATTTTGCACTTTTTTTTTCTTTTTTTCCAATAAGTAGGTTTCATAATTGCAGGAAAAGAGCTCTTTTTTCTGTTTGCAGTAGACTCTTTTATACTAGCTACTTGTGAAAACATTTTTTTCTATTGATTGGTTCATATTCTAAAAATGAAATGGAGGAAAGAGGCATTAAGCATCTTAAATCTGCCTTAGTTTATGAAAGCTCATGTTTGATGTTATTGCATCTCTTGTTTAATTTCAGCATGCCAGAAAAGAGAAACTGGCAGTGATAGGGGAGAATGTCCATGCAGTTTCGCTCAGTGTGACAGACGAGGGTTGCAAAACTCTGAGTAGCACATATACATAGTCCAAACTTGGATAAATAACAGAAGTGCACTTTTAAGTACTGGTCCTTTAAAGTGTTGAACATTGCATAACACATATCCACAACAACCTTTGGAATGGTGGGCTGCAGTATTCTGTGGCTAAAAGCCAGACTCTCAAAAGATTCCGTAGTAGCCATGTATGTAACGTTACAACCAGCCTGCAATGGAACAGGGCATTTACCGGTATGTTATTCAAGATCTAAGCTGTTAAGATCACAAAACGCATACACATATTATTTAATTCTTACTTTCGAGAACGTGAGACAGCTTGCCTCATGACTGTGTCACACTTGCTAACTCCATCTTCTGTCATAGATAGCATTTTCTTGAAACAGGCCATATTCATCCTCCCGAAGCTCCAAATTCTGTGGATCTTCGAGCCTCAATTCTTTCATAAGCAGTGAATATAATTCCCTCCCTCTGTCCCTACTTTTCATCTGGGGTTGAACTCAACAACGTCTGGCTGCCCTAATCTGAAGATTTACTGACACTGCCAGATCAATAGCTCCATAAACAAATAGGTCTTCCTTGTGCAAACTTGTAAACTTACAGGAAAAATAATTTAAAAACAGGACATAGCTTTTATTTTGTTACATTTAGTGTCTGTTGATTCAGAGTTAACCATATGCACATTCAGCAGTTTCTTCTTCTTCCTTAAGTTGTTTTCTTTTAGACAGTCTCCATTGATAAACTTATGCTTCAGTTGTTTTTGATTGAGAACTCAGCTGCTGTAATTAATTGATCATCAATGCTCTTCAGTATCGACAGTGAAAAGGCCCCAGGTTTCAAACCAAGCCTTTGCAAAGTCTTTATTCTACCTATATCCCACTGCTAAACAGATTTGGTTGGGGTAATTTGGTTGTAAATGACAATTGTATAAAAAGAAATTAATTTGTTACACTCTGTATGTACGGTTAAAATTACTCCCCTTTTAAAAATAATCGAAATTACAAAATTTCTGAGATACTTAAAATTCATATTATTAACAGCACAATCTAACACTAATTAATAAATTTATTTCTGGATTCATTTACAAAATAATGATATATTTTAGCAAAGATACTTCTTTTTTTAGGAAAGTCTTTAAACTTTTTTGTTTCGTACACCCTTTGGAATATTGTGTTTACCTCAGAATGTAGTAGTAACAGTGGGCATGCCTCTGATGGAATCAGATGTGTTTTTGCATGTGTCACTAATAATGTAATGTGCGTTATGATTGTAAATATGGTGTGATTTAGAAGACTGGAATAAAAAAAAAGAAAATTATAGCAATAGATAATTATACTGTCAGTTATTTTGTCTTCAGGAACCCACAACATTAAATTAATTTTCAGCAGCAAGTCTGTACCCCTAGACACAATAACTTGAAGCTTTTGAACATGGTGAGGAGACTAAGTGAATAGGTGTGGCATGGAAGGATTCATCTGCCAGTGGCAGATCATATGGTAAAATATATACACAGCACATTTAAGAGCTCCTGTAAACTGCCACTGTCTCACTTGTCAACCAGCCAATGTTAACAGCAAGTTCTCTGGTGTATCTACTGGTGATGACCCTATTCTGCTGGTTTTCTCCTCAGTTATGATTTGGTATTTCGACGTTACTTGATTAATGTGGTATTGTCTTCACTCACGGTTTAACCAATATTTGTGCTTCAGTGAACACACCAATAGCATTTTAGTGCACCAACATAGTTCTGTATCAGGAGGTACTCTCCCAGTTCACTCCTTGCCGGTTTTCCTCACAAGGATGGTAGTGACCTAGGTCACTGGTAGGCACAGTGAAAGAACATTAAAAATTGTATATTTATTTCCATAAAAATACAGGTAGCATCTTGACTTGTAGTTGGCATCGGATGTCAATGTCCACTGAGGAACCGCGTCATAAGCAGCCTTCAGCCTACTCACAGCAGTTGACACCACAGAGTTCGTGCCAGCCGGATGTTGCGCTGGCAGTTCACCACGTGTGGTGCCCCCATCTTTGGCTCTGCCATGACAACATGGCATTGAGTGATGTTGGCATGTGTATTGAACTTATACAATCTGACCTGGGAGGTGCTACGTCCCCACCAGCTCACCACGTTTCTTTGCCATCCATAATACCGCAATGGTGGTTGCTGTGAAGCAATGATGTTCGACAATATTTGCCTGCTGTCCAGGTAGAGCTTATTCAGTCCACAGCAATGTCAGGAATGCTGGTGTCCTCATCCTGGTGGGGCACAAAGGCCCCCAGGTCCTTCCATCAGGGAGAGAGGCAGACTGTGGTATTGAATTCTGTGACTAGTGATTACGGTGAGGTAGCCGTCTCTCCTAGTAGCATGCAAGAAATCTACAACAGACTTGTACCAGAAGTCACTTCACTGCAATCAGGGGATTGAGTGAAAACACCATGTACATCATCGGTATATCCGACCAAGTGCCTTATGAGCTAAACTGCTGGGGTATTCATGGAGAGAAGTAGTGGCTAATGTTTACCCAACATCATTCACCATGACTGCATAGGGCTTGCCATTACAAAGGTATTCCATCTGCTGTGCTTGCTTAACAACTTTGTTATAGCATAGAAATGGTTTGCAAAAACTCTTGGTACCATTTGTTGTATTCATCTTAGTCTTTCTTTCATCACATACGAAGGTGACACAACCGTGTTTGGCTGCTCTGTCCTACTACAATCTGCTTAAGTCTGCTGCCTGGTTTGCCAGAAACACTTATGTTGTGCTTTGCCCTAACCCAGTCTCAGTGGTGAAATGTTCTCATTGCAATTGCTTTGTGACGACAATGCTGTAATGTAGCACGATAGCATTGCTCTGGGACTTTGAAAATTTTAACCGCTTTAATGCCCTATACAATGTTGGTACACAACAGCAATATTGATGTGTACTGGAAGAGCAGTCTGTGATGAGAGGGATCATACATGGTATATAGCTCCTGTAATGAAACTTCTAAAAAGACATGGGACAACAGCATAACAGGTGTAAAACAAAATATAGGGATATATCTAAAAACAAAGATGATGTGACTTACCAAAGGAAAGCGCTGGCAGGTTGACAGACACACAAACAAACACAAACACACACACAAAATTCAAGCTTTTGCAACAAATGGTTGCTTCATCAGGAAAGAGGGAAGGAGAGGGAAAGATGAAAGGATGTGGGTTTTAAGGGAGAGGGTAAGGAGTCATTCCAATCCTGGGAGTGGAAAGACTTACCTTAGGGGGAAAAAAGGACAGGTATACACTCGCACATGCACACATATCCATCCGCACATATGCAGTCACAAGCAGACATCTGTAAACGCATAGAGTTTGGGCAGAGATGTCAGTCGAGGCAGAAGTACAGAGGCAAAAGATGTTGTTGAAAGACAGGTGAGGTATGAGCGGCGGCAACTTGAAATTAGCGGAGGTTGAGGCCTGGCAGATAATGAGAAGAGAGGATATACTGAAGGGCAAGTTCCCATCTCCGGTGTTCTGACAGGTTGGTGTTAGTGGGAAGTATCCAGATAACCTGGACGGTGTAACACTGTGCCAAGATGTGCTGGCCGTGCACCAAGGCATGTTTAGCCACAGGGTGATCCTCATACCAACAAACACTGTCTGCCTGTGTCCATTCATGTGAATGGACAGTTTGTTGCTGGTCATTCCCACATAGAAAGCTTCACAGTGTAGGCAGGTCAGTTGGTAAATCACGTGGGTGCTTTCACACATGGCTCTGCCTTTGATCGTGTACACCTTCCGGGTTACAGGACTGGAGTAGGTGGTGGTGGGAGGGTGCATGGGACAGGTTTTACACCGGGGGCGGTTACAAGGGTAGGAGCCAGAGGGTAGGGAAGGTGGTTTGGGGATTTCATAGGGATGAACTAAGAGGTTACGAAGGTTAGGTGGATGGCGGAAAGACACTCTTGGTGGAGTGGGGAGGATTTCATGAAGGATGGATCTCATTTCGAGGCAGGATTTGAGGAAGTCGTATCCCTGCTGGAGAGCCACATTCAGAGTCTGATCCAGTCCCGGAAAGTATCCTGTCACAAGTGGGGCACTTTTGGGGTTCTTCTGTGGGAGATTCTGGGTTTGAGGGGATGAAGAAGTGGCTCTGGTTATTTGCTTCTGTACCAGGTCGGGAGGGTAGTTGTGGGATGCGAAAGCTGTTTTCAGGTTGTTGGTGTAATGGTTCAGGGATTCCGGACTGGAGCAGATTCGTTTGCCACAAAGACCTAGGCTGTAAGGAAGGGACCGTTTGATGTGGAATGGGTGGCAGCTGTCATAATGGAGGTACTGTTGCTTGTTGGTGGGTTTGATGTGGACGGACGTGTGAAGCTGGCCATTGGACAGATGGAGGTCAACATCAAGGAAAGTGGCATGGGATTTGGAGTAGGACCAGGTGAATCTGATGGAACCAAATGTGTTGAGGTTGGAGAGGAAATTCTGGAGTTCTTCTTCACTGTGAGTCCAGATCATGAAGATGTCATCAATAAATCTGTACCAAACTTTGGGTTGGCAGGCTTGGGTAACCAAGAAGGCTTCCTCTAAGCGACCCATGAATAGGTTGGCGTATGAGGGCGCCATCCTGGAACTCATGGCTGTTCCCTTTAATTGTTGGTATGTCTGGCCTTCGAAAGTGAAGTAGTTGTGGGTCAGGATGAAGCTGTTTAAGGTAATGAGGAAAGAGGTTTTAGGTAGGGTGGCAGGTGATCGGTGGGAAAGGAAGTGCTCCAACGCAGCGAGGCCCTGGATGTGCGGAATATTTGTGTATATGGAAGTGGCATCAATGGTTACAAGGATGGTTTCTGGGGGTAACAGATTGGGTAAGGATTCCAGGCATTCGAGAAAGTGGTTGGTGTCTTTGATGAAGGATGGGAGACTGCATGTAATGGGTTGAAGGTGTTGATCTACGTAGGCAGAGATATGTTCTGTGGGGGCTTGGTAACCAGCTACAATGGGGTGGCCGGAATGATTGGGTTTGTGAATTTTAGGAAGAAGGTAGGGGTGCGGGGTGTCGGTGGAGTCAGGAGGTTGATGGAGTCAGGTGAAAGGTTTTGTAGGGGGCCTAAGGTTCTGAGGATTCCTTGAAGCTCTGCTTGGACATCAGGAATGGGATTACCTTGGCAAACTTTGTATGTAGTGTTGTCTGAAAGCTGACGCAGTCCCTCAGCCACATACACCCGATGATCAAGTACCACGGTCATGGAACCCTTGTCCGCCGGAAGAATGACGATGGATCGGTCAGCCTTCAGATCACGGATAGCCTGGGCTTCAGCAGTGGTAATGTTGGGAGTAGGATTAAGGTTTTTTTAAGAAGGACTGAGAGGCAAATTGGAAGTGAGAAATTCCAGGAAGGTTTGGAGAGGGTGATTTTGAGGAAGAGGAGGTGGGTCCCGCTGTGACAGAGGACGGAACTGTTCCAGGCAGGGTAAGGAGTCATTCCAATCCCGGGAGCAGAAAGACTTACCTTAGGGGGAAAAAGGACAGGCATTCAACAGGGAAAGTTCAGAAGTCTGGTGTAGGAGTACCGCTTACTCTAATTCGAAACAACAAAAATCAACGGAGTGACTATTATCGGACGTCATCAGGTCGCTCATTGAGCATGCCTATGCAGTACTGTTACTGGTGACGAGTTCTGCTGCCTTTATCGTTAACTTCCTAAGAAGAAATGAATGGCTGAGCCCCACCAAAAGACATAAACTCGACAAAGGGTAGTGTGAACATAACAGTTTACATCTGATAGCTCCAAAATTGTGTTTTGAGCTACGAATTCTGCCCCAAGTCGTGTGTGCATCACAGCAAAAATTAGTTGCCAACAACTGAGATAACTTTCAGTCGCAGTGTAAGAAAATCGACTGGTAAAACTACATCATCTGTGCTACTGCACGATAACGCACTCTGTTGATTTGAGAAACAAAACAATCCTGTAGTTCGATAGGAAAGTCATCTCTCAGGCACTTTTATTGATAGGGAAGTCCTCTCTCAAGCAGTTGTCCCTCTCGTCATAAATGGTTCTAATGGCTCTGAGCACTATGGGACTTAACTTCTCAGGTCATCAGTCCACTAGAACTTAGAACTACTTAAACCTAACTAACCTAAGGACATGACACACATCCATGCCCGAGGCAGGATTCGAACCTGCGACCGTAGCAGTCATGCGGTTCCAGACTGTAGCACCTAGAACCGCTTGGCAACTCCGGCCAGCCTCTCGTCATATACTCGTAGAATTTTACGTTAGAATTTTACGTTTCCTGCTCTTGATCGATCAACTGTCAAGAAAATTCATTTCTAGATAAAAATACTACTCAAACTACACTGGCTTAATGACATCGTTAGAAGCAGCAGGTTTCTACGGGCGTTGAACTTGTAAACTACTTTAGCATTGTCAGATTGTTTTAGATATCATGAAAGAAAATTCAGCTGCTGATTAATTTCTCTTTGATGATTACAGTTGCATTCAGTAAACTAATGGAAAACTCAATAAAAATATTCACTGTACTAACACACATTAAATTCAGCTTACTACAGAAACATCATGATGGCAGTCTATCATAATAAAACATTAAGTATCTGTAAGACGATTGCACCTATTTTAACACTAATTAATAGGATATTACCGACTTTTGACTTCAAAAGGTCTGTATTTACTTCATTTCCTGTACCATTCGCAAGTATTATGAAAATGTGGCAGTTCATAGATAAAATTATGTAGGCACAATAAAAAATATGTCGGCTGAAAACAAAAGTGGCATTATGAATTTTGCAGTACCATAAGGTTTTCTCTCTGACACTAAGAGGTACTAAAAGTAGCAAGACGTTGGTGTAAGTGTTTCGGTGTGTTGAACTTGTACCAATGATTTTTCTATAGGTTTTTTCTGTCCCAAATAGAGAGTTGAAGTCTCCCATTAGCATTTTCAATTCTCTTGGTGAATTTTGCTCATAGTTTCTTCGAATGTGTTACAGAATTTTTCGACATTTTCGGTGTTTTTCTTATTTTCGATGTTGGTGGGGGCATGTGCATTGATAAGCGTATATTTTTTACTGGGGCTCTGAAAAAGATTTCTTTGACAGAGTTGATGATAGATTTGTGTTCGAGAAATGCCTTGCCAAAGATTGGTGTGGATTTCGCTACTTTTTGTTGTGTTTTGCTCTTGAAGATGCGATGGTTCCCGTAATGCAAGGTTTCATTGTCAGTAATTCGTGGTTCTTGAAGAGCAAGCATGAGAATTTTATGTTGGTAGACTTCTTATGTGAGATTATTTAGTTTCCGTTTTTGGACCAATGTATCAATATTTAGTTTGCAAATGCATGTTTTCCGCATGTAGAGATATTTACCAGAGATCTCCAATATTCTCTGCCGTGCTAGGCTGGATTCCCCAGAATCCGAAAATCCAACTGCTACCTGGGGTAAAGTTGACTTTTCTTGCACAGTTCATGTTTGCTTCCGTTTCATTGGTTCAGCATGGGTGATACCAAGATCAGACAGGACCAGAGGGTGTCGAAGCCTTTGGAAGCAAATATTTTCAGCCGAGCTCATTGAGCTAACAGACAGTGACCAGAGTACCGGTGATTTTCACTCAGACGTATCTGGATTTTGTGTTCAATGGATTGAGTAGCCATTCAGAAATGTGTTAGTATTTGGTTAACCCTAAGTATTTGATTTCCTCGCTACCACCCATATGTGGGAGGCTTTCCCCTATCCACCACATGGGATTATTATTATTACTATTATTATTATTATCATTATGTCATTAGCAAATTCGATATGGTGTATCTTCCCACCACTGAAGTAGATGTGTATTGTTCAGTTCAATATTTCCATCAGATAAATGTGCATTATAATTACGTTACATTGCTGCTAGTAGAAATATTTCTCACTTTTTCTTAGACAGTTGCTAAATGTTACTCCATCAAAGGAATTATGTGCCCAGCATTGTTGCAATACAGACGTTCAAATTATTCGATTTCTGTAATTTCATTTCGATACCAGGTTGTTCTAATCGGATTCAGCCAGTCAGTCTTAATGTGCATATCCAACTACTGCTCTCATCATACGATGGACTGGGTAAACCACATTCTTAATCGGACTGTTGAATCTGGATCACTTATCTATGACAGGGCCTGAATCCTTCAACACTATGGAAAATACTAATATAATGTTCATATTACAAATACGTTATATAAATATAAATATATGAAGTAATGAGATAACAATTTACTTACAGGAGCAGAGCTCTATCCATCATAGCAGAGCAGTGCAAGATTGGTTTCAGGGTCAAGAGAGGATAAAGCTGTTACCATTTGTTCCATGATCACCGTACATCAACCAGATAGAGAATATATGGGCAGAGGCAACAAGGTCATTGCCATGTGGACCTACAAATGCAAGCGACCTTTGGATGAATATAAAAAAACGTAAGGTGGAAATGAAACCATGACGCTACACTATCGACGACAATAAAATCAATGCCCCTACGCCTTCGAGAAATCTTACGTAATGATGGTGGGTGGGTTGGTTACTAAAGGTACACTCATCCACAAAACCCATGTGGGCAATTATCTTATATTCGGTCAAGCTTTGCTTTGTCGCAACTCTTTAGCATACAAGTCCATTTACTTTCAGTCTCTTTCTTACAATTCTTGCAATGCAAGGTAATTGAAAAATCTCATCCACTCGACACCAACTGTGGAATTGATTGGAGCATGTGTTGTTCAACACACAGTAGTCGTCATCCTCGCTGGAATCAATGACAGTTTGTGTGCGTGTGTGTGTGTGTGTGTGTGTGTGTGTGTGTGTGTGTGTCTGTGTGTGTGTGTTTGTGTGTGTTTGTGTGTGTGTGTGCGCACGTGTGCGATTTGTTTATGTTGGCTGAGCATGGTCACTGCAGCAGACACTTCGCCATAAACAGAAAGTAATCACCTTGGCTCTGACTGCAGTGAACGGACATCACTCCCTCCATGTTCTTGTAGTAACAAACGTGAGACTCTACTCACATGTACCATGGACGAATTGCAATGGGTATCATGTCATTAGTCATCAGAATATTTACCAGTGATGAAATGTCCACTCTATTTGAATCCCAAAAAAATGGGAACTTTCTCACAAAGTAATGTGAGGTGATACCAAAATTTATTTAAGATGCAAAAATTAACTTCAGAGCTTTCAAAAATGGTTCAAATGGCTCTGATCACTATGGGACTTAACATCTGAGGTCACCAGTCCCCTAGAACTTAGAACTACTTAAACCTAACTAACGTAAGGACATCACACACATCCATGCCCGAGGCAGGATTCGAACCTGCGACCGCAGCGGTCGCGCAGTACCAGACTGTAGCGCCTAGAACCGCTCGGCCACTCCGGCCGGCGCAGAGCTTTCATGCATGGAGTAGTAGCACACAAGGAAATATTATATCTTGAAA
Organism: Schistocerca americana; assembly: GCF_021461395.2. NCBI lineage: Eukaryota > Metazoa > Arthropoda > Insecta > Orthoptera > Acrididae > Schistocerca > Schistocerca americana. The sequence goes on from NC_060125.1 coordinate 390,691,470, forward strand.
GCAGATATTTCATTTCCTTTTCTCATATCAACGCCCTTGTTTTAGTATGAAGTGAGAAAATAAACGCGAAAAACTAAAGTTCCTCAGAAGCATATAAGTTATTTCCTCTTCTCATATCATAGCTTTTGTTTTAGTATGAAGTAAAAAATAAACAGTTTAGGGTTCTGAAGCATAATATGACACCAGATTATTATCGTAGGCGCTATCGGAAAAGCAAAAAGCAGGAAGCTGTCCATTCTTTTGTCCAACAGTATGTTTCCTTTCATGCATTACTACCACTTGGAGATTCTTATTTAAGGTATTTTAATAATTTTTACTTATGGACCGTCTGACAGCAACTGAATAAATCACAATTTTAGTGCCATACGCGTTTCTCCTTTATTTTCTGCAAGGCATCATCAGTGGCAGGTTGCCTGGACAATTTCCTACATATTACGCTCCTGTTGCATTTTTGGTGTTGTTCTTCTTCTTATGAATGCCAATTTGTGTTTTTTTTTCCCATTCCACAGCACTACGCACTGAACGCTTTAAAACAAGCGTTCAGTGCATAGTGTTGTGGAATGGGGAAAAAACCGCAAATTGGCGTTCATAAGAAGAAGAACAACACCAAATTAAAACAAGCGTTCAGTGCATAGTGTTGTGGAATGGGGAAAAAACCGCAAATTGGCGTTCATAAGAAGAAGAACAACACCAAATATGCAACAGGAGCGTAATATGTAGGAAATTGTCCAGGCAACCTGCCACTGATGATGCCTTGCAGAAAATAAAGGAGAAACGCGTATGGCACTAAAATTGTGTTTTATTCAGTTGCTGTCAGACGGTCCATAAGTAAAAATTATTAATATACCGTAATATTACACGCAACTGAGGAAGACAGGACTATAAAAGTCTTATTTAAGGACTTGTGGGCATCAAGTTCTTCAGCAGAATAAGACTTATGTTGTTGTGCTAATTACAGTATGGGAAAAATGGAACAAAGATGAGTTCCCCTAGAGCAGTGAGAATATTTGCACACGTCTGTATTCAGGAATGACTACCAACTGCCACAACACTTCACAGAATTTTGCTCAAGCGTTGTCTTACTATTCACTTATTGACTTTGTATCTGCCTGCTTGTAGCTCTGCGACAAAAGAATTAAAAATTTGGGTTTCAGCGAGTCTCGAAAGGTGAACAAAGGCAACGTACACTCGACAGGCAAGCACGTTACCTGGGAGCTAGTGAGCAAATGGGATGTCTGTGACTTACTTATTGGCCCAGTAGCTGCTGTGGCAGATAAATCGCAACATAAGAGACGAGAGTAGCTGTATTTTGCGTGTGGAACGACTTCCATTGACTCAAAAGCATTAGCTGATATCCGTATGTCACATTCCAAGAGAAAATCACATTATTCAATTGAAATGACACTATAATGTCAAGTGAATTTAGCAGGATAGTTCTATGCCATCAAGGAAGTAACTCGTCGGTCACAGAGTTGCCAAACATATTCTGCACTGTTGCCAAGTTTGAGTTATACTGCCAGGAAGGATACCAGCTGATGTGTTCTGTGTGTGGCCTCAGAAGTGACTATAGCTTCGTCTCAGAGTTGTGGGTGGCAAGGGCCGTAATATCCTCATTGTATGTCAATGAGTCTCATTCGCATTTCTGTAACTAGGTTTAGGAGCTAAAGCGTAATTACTTGTAACACATCGATGCAATGAGTGCAAACTAAATGCCATAAATTAATAAATTATTTGTGTTTTGCTGCCTTAATTGGACCAAAACTTTGAAAGTGTATTCACCAGACGAGATCACAATTTTTGGAGTTTCTCCAGTGGTTGAGTTGGCAACGTATCTTTGCTGTAGAGTATTGTTATTGAGATCACTGTCATTGGCACATCCACCAGAAGACAGGCATGGCCTGGCTTTTTGTTGTCAGCTGTTGTGAGCGATATTCTGCCTTTGCTCGTAACGTGAAGACTTCAGGTGAATTCGAACATTCCATATGGCAAAAATTTGATGATTCTATTCTTCCAGCTCTAACATTCAGAAAACAGTTACAATAAGCAGCAGAAAAGCACCTGTGAACCAACAATTAATAATGCAGTGATAATTAGTGGAATCTGACAAATTCCATCTGTCATCTGATAATTGTGAAAAACTACTTTTTTCAATTGCACAGCCCTGCAGTGTGAACTCAAGGGTTTCATAGGACTCCTATACTTAACTTCGTTGTGATCGTTTTCAATGACAGCAGGGGAGGAGCAAAACCATCTGACTTGAAACATACTTTTCCAGTGGGATTTGAATCTTTGGCTACAGTTGCAGTAGCATGTCCAGTGAGGTATCAAGAATGTAAGCAATCACTCATTGCTGTAGCATAGGCTAGGGCAGAAAGAAGCAGGTTTCTGACAAAGTAAATGGTGAGAGACACTGTCTCTGTCACTTATTAAAGAGGAATTGTTCAGGAAATTACAACTATATCTAATAAAATGAATCAGTTGATGCAGCTCCAGTCCAGCACTATCACTGAGTTGCCACACATTTCCCGAAATTTTCGGACATTTCCGAAAGAACAGACACTACGAATCAAAATAGACAGCCTTGTTAATCAATTAAATATCAAAGGACAGATGTCCAGGCTGTCATTGGCGTTAAAACAGAACAATGGCGTCCTATGAAAATTGGTGCCTCACCAGGTTCGAACCCGGATTTGTAGTGTCTTTTCTTTCGGACATGTCCAAAAGAACAGACACCACACATATATAAATATTCAGGGTTTTTCAGGAGGAATAGTAGATATTTTAGCAGGTGGTAGTACAGACGAATTACATAAAAAATTCCAAATAAATGTGTCCACTTTTTATTGAGTACAGAGATAACAGCTGTTAGTACGTAACCCTAGCAAACTCAAAAGAAATGCAAATGAGGACGTTCAAAGTTGATTTTCAATTCACATTTGACTTTCCTTGATAACACCATGTGTAGCTCTTCTGAGGACTTCTTTGTGTTCTTTTATGAGGGCTGCACTATTCACAATCCGAACGATCAAATCGGCTCTTGGGTTTACTATTTCATTGTAGACTTCGCCTTTAACCATCCCTGCAGGCAAAAATCTGAAGAGATAGCATTGGGCACTGCCAATTACCTTGCATTGCAAGAGTTGTAAGCAAAACTTGACCAATTATCAGATGACTGCCCACGTGGGTTTTATGGACGAGTATACTTTTAGTAACCAACCCACCCATCATCATTATGTAAGATTTCTCGAAGGCGTAGGGGCATTGATTTTATTACGTCGTCGACAGTGTAGCATCATGGTTTCATTCCCACCTTACGTTTTCTATATTCGACCAAAGGTCGCTTGCATTTGTAGGTCCACATGGCAATGACCTTTTTACCTCTGCCCATATCTTCTCTATCTGGTTGATGTACGGTGATCGTGGAACAAATGGTAACAGTTTTATCCTCTCTTGACCCTGAAACCAATCTTGCACTGCTCTGCTATGATGGATGGCGCTCTGCTCCTGTAAATAAATTGTTATCTCATTACTTCATATATTTATATTTATATAAAGTATTTGTAATATGAACATTATATTAGTATTTTCCATAGTGTTTAAGGATTCAGGCCCTGTCATAGATAAGTGATCCAGATTCAACAGTCCGATTAAGAATGTGGTTTACCCAGTCCATCGTATGATGAGAGCAGTAGTTGGATATGCACATTAAGACTGACTGGCTGAATCCGATTAGAACAACCTGGTATCGAAATGAAATTACAGAAATCGGATAATTTGAACGTCTGTATTGCAACAATGCTGGGCACATAATTCCTTTGATGGAGTAACATTTAGCAACTGTCTAAGAAAAAGTGAGAAATATTTCTACTAGCAGCAATGTAACGTAATTATAACGCACATTTATCTGATGGCAATATTGAATCGAACAATACACATCTACTTCAGTGGTGGGAAGATACACCATATCGAATTTGCTAACGACGTAATGATAATAATAATAATAGTAATAATAATAATCCCATGTGGTGGATAGGGGAAAGCCTCCCACATATGGGTGGTAGCGAGGAAATCAAATACTTAGGGTGAACCAAATACTAACACATTTCTGAATGGCTACTCAATCCATTGAACACAAAATCCAGATACGTCTGAGTGAAAATCACCGGTACTCTGGTCACTGTCTGTTAGCTCAATGAGCTCGGCTGAAAATATTTGCTTCCAAAGGCTTCGACACCCTCTGGTCCTGTCTGATCTTGGTATCACCCATGCTGAACCAATGAAACGGAAGCAAACATGAACTGTGCAAGAAAAGTCAACTTTACCCCAGGTAGCAGTTGGATTTTCGGATTCTGGGGAATCCAGCCTAGCACGGCAGAGAATATTGGAGATCTCTGGTAAATATCTCTACATGCAGAAAACATGCATTTGCAAACTAAATATTGATACATTGGTCCAAAAACGGAAACTAAATAATCTCACATAAGAAGTCTACCAACATAAAATTCTCATGCTTGCTCTTCAAGAACCACGAATTACTGACAATGAAACCTTGCATTACGGGAACCATCGCATCTTCAAGAGCAAAACACAACAAAAAGTAGCGAAATCCACACCAATCTTTGGCAAGGCATTTCTCGAACACAAATCTATCATCAACTCTGTCAAAGAAATCACACCCATCAACAATCGACTTATGACTATGCTCTTTCAGAGCCCCAGTAAAAAATATACGCTCATCAATGCACATGCCCCCACCAACATCGAAAATAAGAAAAACACCGAAAATGTTGAAAAATTCTGTAACACATTCGAAAAAACTATGAGCAAAATTCACCAAGAGAATTGAAAATGCTAATGGGAGACTTCAACTCTCTATTTGGAACAGAAAAAACCTATAGAAAAATCATTGGTACAAGTTCAACACACCGAAACACTTACACCAACGTCTTAAAATTATTATTATTGCTACTTTTAGTACCTCTTAGTGTCAGAGAGAAAACCTTATGGTACTGCAAAATTCATAATGCCACTTCTGTTTTCAGCCGACATATTTTTTATTGTGCCTACATAATTTTATCTATGAACTGCCACATTTTCATAATACTTGCGAATGGTACAGGAAATGAAGTAAATACAGACCTTTTGAAGTCAAAAGTCGGTAATATCCTACTAATTAGTGTTAAAATAGGCGCAATCGTCTTACAGATACTTAATATTTTTATTATGATAGACTGCCGTCATGATGTTTCTGTAGTAAGCTGAATTTAATGTGTGTTAGTACAGTGAATATTTTTATTGAGTTTTTCATTAGTTTACTGAACGCAACAGTAATCATCAAAGAGAAATTAATCAGCAGCTGAATTTTCTTTCATGATATCTAAAACAATCTGACAATGCTAAAGTAGTTTACAAGTACAACGCCCGTAGAAACCTGCTGCTTCTAACGATGTCATTAAGCCAGTGTAGTTTGAGTAGTATTTTTATCTAGAAATGAATTTTCTTGACAGTTGATCAATCAAGAGCAGGAAACGTGAAATTCTAATGTAAAATTCTACGAGTATATGATGAGAGGCCAGCCGGAGTGGCCGAGCGGTTCTAGGTGCTACAGTCTGGAACCGCATGACTGCTACGGTCGCAGGTTCGAATCCTGCCTCGGGCATGGATGTGTGTCATGTCCTTAGGTTAGTTAGGGTTAAGTAGTTCTAAGTTCTAGGGGACTGATGACCTGAGAAGTTAAGTCCCATAGTGCTCAGAGCCATTTGAACCATTTATGACGAGAGGGACAACTGCTTGAGAGAGGACTTCCCTATCAATAAAAGTGCCTGAGAGATGACTTTCCTATCGAACTACAGGATAGTTTTGTTTCTCAAATCAACAGAGTGAGTTATCGTGCAGTAGCACAGGTGATGTAGTTTTACCAGTCAATTTTCTTACACTGCGACTGAAAGTTATCTCAGTTGTTGGCAACTAATTTTTGCTGTGATGCACACACGACTTGGGGCAGAATTCGTAGCTCAAAACACATTTTTGGAGCTATCAGATGTAAACTGTTATGTTCACACTACCCTTTGTCGAGTTTATGTCTTTTGGTGGGGCTCAGCCATTCATTTCTTCTTAGGAAGTTAACGATAAAGGCAGCAGAACTCGTCACCAGTAACAGTACTGCATAGGAATGCTCAATGAGCGACCTGATGACATCCGATAATAGTCACTCCGTTGATTTTTGTTGTTTCGAATTAGAGTAAGCGGTACTCCTACACCAGACTTCTGAACTTTCCCTGTTGAATGCTAATGTCGTATGATGGGTAAATGGTAATCCATCACATATATCAGTAGTAGAGACTTCCGTTATGTGGAAAATCATTCACGCCAGAATGATATTTGTTGAAACAGGAATATCTTTTCCTGGCGTATTTTTCCCAAAAGCACACACTCCGCACACAGTTCAAATCTTTGTAGCTGCCTCCTCTGCATTCATCCCTCTGTTATACCAAAAGTAAATACCGTGTTCCAGATGTTACACCTTTTTCCACTTGTAACTCAATTTTACAATGCTTAACCGTAGTTCATGATTTTTGGGCATGCAAAATCGAATGCTTAACTGTAAGATGATAACTAGAGCTTCAAAATCGAAAGTGACAGTTGACACATACACTGACAACGTCGCGCCTCGTTCACCTGGGCGATGCCGGATTTCCTGCAGCGGGTGGCGTCTGGCTGGTGGCCGGTAGCCGCTGCAGCACGAGGAAACACTAGAACGTAAGCCATTGTGATCGTGACGCAGTCACGAGCTGTCCTGCGGAATTGTTTCTGGAAGTTCTTGTTATTGCTGGTGGGTAGGATGTGAAGCGAATTATGTTTGATGTTCAATCATACTCATAACTAAAAAAAAAAAAAAAAAAAAAAAAAAAAAAAAAAAAAAAAAAAAAAAAAAAAAAAGAGAGAGAGAGAGAGAGAACCAGTGGTATATTAATGATGTTGCAGACAATACTAATAGTAAAATCAGGATTTTTGCAGATGATGCAGTTACCTGTAATGAAGTACTTATCTGAAAGATGTTGCAGAAATAGTCAGTCAGACCTTGATACGATTTCAAAGTGGTGAAAAGACTGACAACTTACTTCAAATATTCAGAAAAATGAAATTCATCACTTCACGAAATGAAAATAACATAGTATCCTGTGATTATAATGAAAATGAGTCACTGATGGAATTGGCTAACATATACAAAGGCCCAGGTATAACACTTTGCAGGGGTATGAAACAGAATGATCACATTGACTGAGTCAGGGGTAAAGCAGGTGGTTGGTTTGTTGGCAGAATACTGGTGAAGTGCAAGCCATTTAGAAAGAAGTTTGCTTACGTATCAGTCATGCTACCGGTTCTAGAATAATGCTCATGTATGTGGGGCCCATATCTGAAAGGCCCAACGGGATATTGAACATATACCGATTAGGGCAGCATGAATGGTAACAGATTTGTTTAATCCATGGGAGAGAGTCACAGAGATACTGAAGGAACTGAACTGAAAGACTCTTCAAGACAGACATAAACTACGCTGAAAATGCCTATTAACAAGGTGCTTTAAATGGTTACTGTAGGAATATACAAGAAAACCCCTATATATTGTTCACACTGTGAGCATGAAGATAACGAGTAGAATAATTACTGTACACACAGAGGCAATCAAGCAACCATTCTTCCTGCACTCCATACACGAATGCAATAATTGGTACAATGGGATGTACCCTCTGCTATGCACCTCATGGTGGTTTGGAGAGTATAGACGTAGATCTAGAGAGTAACCTACAGATGCAGAAGTAACTACAGTTGTGCTGCCGAGAAGTGTGTAAGGACTCCTGCTGTTCATATTATATATTTATGACTTTCCAGAAAATACTAACGGTAACCTCAGAATTTTTTCTGCTGCTATAGTTTACAATAAATTATTGTCTGAAAAAAAAATTGCACAAATATTCTGTCACATTACTGATAACATTCCGAAGTGGTACGAAGATTGGAAACTTCCTTTAAATGTTCATATGAGTAAAATTCTACAGCTAAAAAAATGAAAAAACATAGGATACTATGACTACAATATACATAAGTCACAGTGGGAATCAGTGAATGCATACAACCATTTGGATGTAACAAACTGTATGTATATGAATTGGAATGGTCATATGGGTTCAATAATATGTAAAGTAGGGAACAAAACAGTTCGCTGGGGAATACTATGGCAATGCAATCAGTCTACAAAGGAGACTGCTTGTAAAACTCTTGTGCAGCTCACAGCACAATATTGCATAAGTGTGAGTGACCCATATCAAATAGGACTAACTGTGGATACTGAACCCATGCAAAGAAGGGAAGCACAAATGGTCACAGGTTTCTTTGGCCCACAGGAGAGTGTTACAGAGATGCTGAAAAAACCAATTAGGAAATGCTTGAAGACAGATGCACACTATTCCGTAAAAGGCTCCTTAGAAAATTTCAAGAAGCAACTTTGTTGAATCTAGAAATATATTATGAGCCACAAAATACTGCTTCCACTCAGACCACAAAGACAGGATTACAGTGTGCACCAAGATGTTCAAGCAATGATTCTTCCACACTCCAAATGTGAAAGTAACAGCAAGAAGCCTTAATAATTGGTGCAATGCACAATACCATCCACTATGCACTTCACTGTCGTTGCTGAGCACAGATGTAGAAGCATGGAAACTTCCAGAAATGAAAATAATATACAGTGTGTTAACTGTAAGACAGCAGAGTTATGAGGGGAGTGCGGGGAGAGGAGGAAGCAAGCATTGGCTGGTGAGGGGAGAGGAGCCATAGGGGTGGAGGGGGGGGGGGGGGGGGGGAAGGCACGCCTGCCAGTTGCAGAGCTGGCACTGCAAATTGCGCGTAATGCTTACACGAAAGCAGACAAAAGGCTTGGAAGTAAAACTCGTCTTAAATGTTGTTCGTAAACGAAACTGAAATCGTCATGTACATTAAAATCTATATATATAAAAATGAATGTATGTATGTTTGTCTACCATGCGCTCACAAACCATTCATCTGATAATTTTGCGAGCATCACTACATAATACTGGTTTCCTTCTAACCGTAGGCCTACCGGTAGGGGTTGTTGGCAACTCCCGAGATGGGCCAGCAACTGCCTCTTCACTCATTTTGATAATGTTTAGCACAACTGCACAATAAAAACATACAGAACAGCACAGCGCAAAACAATAATGAAGCAGATGACAATGGCTACCTTGTACAACACAGTCAGCTACGTAATGTTGGCAGCAATCGAAACTGCGTGCCTACCGAAGCCTCGCGATGTTTACTGACTTCTACCGATTCAGGACTAGGGAGAGGTCTGCCATCTAAAAGTTTACACACTGTAAATATGTATAAAACTAAGAGGAAGATTTTAATGATGAGGAGCTGTAATTCTTTTATAAATGTAGTACAAATATACTGGACTGTGATGAGTGCATTAAATGCAAATGATAAAGTGGTTTGATAAAGTCAAATGCATGTGCATAGTGATTTGGATTAGGTTATACTGGCACATTTAGTCCTGCAGCAAGATCTGAGACATGACTGGGACATGAAACAATTTTGTATAAGGACTGCATTTCTAAATGGTATTTTTGAAGAACAAATTTTAATGCATCAGTCAGAATGCTACGACAGTAATAAGGGACCTGTAAGAAAATTGTGGAAAACTACAGTTTGAAGCAAGCATCAAACTGCTGATCTACATGTGCTGTTAAATTTCACAGTGGATGTAAAGTCTGGGAGATCTATATTGTTCTTCACATGTTCCACAATGAATATACAGTACCATTACTGCTTTTTCCTGTTGATGATGGACTGATTATGGAGCAAAGCCGCAAGTGAAGCTAGATGGGCTCAACACCACAAAGCAGGTCAGTATGCAATGTACATGACTTTAGCAGGTACAGCACCACAACAGGTGCACTTTGGCATGTATAAATACTGGCTGTCCAACCAATCACATCACCACTGCATGATGAGCTGGGGGTCAAATTGAAGCGCCCCCCCCCTCCCCCCCCCCCCCCCTGCCTGTAGGCCAAGGCCACTGGGACCACATAGCCAGATGTCACTTGCCTCAGCTTGATAGCTATGGCTGCCTCACTAGCAGTGAAACAAAATAAGTTAGCCACATCAGCACATGACACAATGCTGCTCCAGAAGGTCTGCCATCTCTACAACAATGCTTCTCCACTGTGAGATCAAAGCCTGACCACAAAATGGAACATGGATGCTGTGGATCAATGTCACACTAGCCACATGATGAGAGTGCACAACTGCAACTGCAATTAAATTGTTGAAATGATAAAGAATTTGTATGCATGCCACCTGTCTTGCTATGGCCACTTTACGCATCTAACAGACTCTTGTGGCGTTCATCTACACATCGTTCCCCCACACTCTCAGGTGGAGGGAGCTGGATGCCATCCTGACAACCTGAGGAACACCTTTCCATCCATTGGTAGTGGACATTTGTTGCTAATCTGCTACAATGAGCTCTGCTGATTGAGAGAGTAAATTTATTGAACAGATGGCTAATTGCTTCCACATCACTGTAGACAATCTTGATTACTACCTAGGTTTATAAATCAAGAACTTAGACAATTGGATTCAAATAAATCAGTCTGCATTTAAGATGAGGATTTTACAGAAATGTGGTATGATGGATCAATATCGTTCTTTACCAACAGAAACAAGATAGAAAGCAAGTGTGTCACTGGCTTTCAATAACGCTGAACTCTATTTCAGAATAGTTGCAAATCTGATGAACTTAATACAGCCCATAACACTAAATTTATCGTATGTAGTTAACCTACCTTTGACAGTTCAAGATGCAAAAACACAGGTGAATCATCCACTGCTGAAACTAATACTTAGGTGTAATAAAATGACAATTTTATGAGAAGGATAGACTGCTACTCACCATATAGAACAGATGTTGGTATCAGATACGCAGAACAAAAAGACTATCAAACAAGTAAGCTTTTGGCCAAAAAGGTCTTAATCAGAATCCTCTTAAAGATGGCTATTTCTGTAAATCCACTTCCACTTCAACAGCTGCCACTCATTTCATGAAGCCTAGTTACCCGTGGCCACTGCATCTGTAATGATGAACAATCACACTTGTAATATACCAAGGGTTTCACTGATATCCTCACAAACTGTAATTACATTACCAACCTCGTACACAAACAGATCTCCCATGCCTTATCTCTCCAGTCAACCTCCATGTACAAAAGTCCCATCACCTCACCACAGAGGAGCATTCCCCACGTGACTCAGTACCATACAGGACTGGAGCAACTGAATCACATGCTCTGCCATGGTTTCAACTGCCTCTTGTCATGCCCTGAAATGGGGGCTGTCCTAGCTGCAATTCTTCCCACCCCTCCCCCACAGTAGTATTCTGCCGCTCACCAAAACTACACAATATCCTCATTCATCCATACACAACCCCTGCTCCCAACTTGTTACCTCAGAGCTAATATCACTATAATAGACCTCGATTCAAGACCTGTCCCATACTTCCTCCCACCACCACCTACGCCAGTCTGATCACAAGCCTCACCTATCCCATCAGAGGCAGTGCAACCTGTGAAACAAGTCATGTTATCTACAAGCTAAGCTGCAACCACTGTGATGTGTTCTGTGTGGGCCTAGCATCCAACAATCTGTCTGTCTGAATGTGAATGGTCACCAGCAAACAGTGGTCAAGAGACAGCTGGGACATCCAATTGCTGAGCCACTGCCCAACACAAAGGTACAGAAAGCTGGCTAAAGCCTGAAATAAGTTCTGCAGAAATTTTTACGAAGTCTCAGATGGTGTTCAGGAAAGATAGATTAGGCAGAATTGGTGGTGGAGTGTTTGTGTCTGTCCGTAGTGGTTTATCTTGTAGTGAAGTCAAAGTAGATGCTCCGTGCGAATTGGTATGGGTGGAGGTTATACTTAACAGCCGAACTAAGTTAATAATTGGCTCCTTCTACCGACCCCCAGACTCCGATGATATAGTTGCTGAACAGTTCAGAGAAAATTTGAGTCTCGTAACAAATAAATACCCCACTCATATGGTTATAATTGGTGGGGACTTCAACCTTCCCTCGATATGTTGGCAAAAATACTTGTTCAAAACCAGTGGTAGGCAGAAAACATCTTCCTAGATTGTCCTAAATGCTTTCTCTGAAAATTATTTTGAGCAGTTAGTCCATGAACCCACGCGAATTGTAAATGGTTGCGAAAACACACTTGACCTCTTAGCCACAAACAATCCAGAGCTAATAGAGAGCTTCATGACTGATACAGAGATTGGTGATCACAAGGTCGTTGTAGCTAGGCTCAATACCGTTTCTTCCAAACCCACCAGAAAGAAACATAAAACAATTTTAATCAAAATATCCATGGGTATGCTGCCGGTCTATAGTGTCCAACGGGCACAATATTTCGGCGATCATACAAGTCGCCATCATCAGGTGAACTGATGGACTGAGCTCCTGTGAACGTGCCGGCAAGGAGATCCGTACGCTATGGCTGCTCAGAGGGAACTGGGTTCGGTCGCGACAGCGGCCAATTTAAATACCCTCCGCCCGCGGCGCGCTCCCTCCGCCGTCTGCGCCCCGCGTCACGGTCGCGCGGTGGAGCAGATTGCGACGGCATCTGAGATGACGTCGGTGTGATGGCTCTGGCCGCCGTGGTTGTCATAACTATACGTTTGCTCGATTTACTCTTGATTAACCCAATCGCTGGTTCCCAAGCCTTGCTAAGATTATAGCCACAGTCACGGTTTATGAGGTCGTCATTGGTGCGAATTTCGATGGCCTCTCTAACAACGCTGTCCCAGTATCTCGACGTCTGTACCAGAATCCTCGTGCGGTCATACTCCAAGGCATGATTTTCCGACAAACAATGTTCAGCGACCGCCGACTTGCTCGGATACATCAGTCGAGTGTGCCTCTGGTGTTCACGGCATCGATCCTCGACGGTACGCATCATCTGACCAATATACAACTTGCCACATTGACACGGAATCTGGTACATGCCGGCCTTCCTCAAACCGAGGTCATCTTTGGCGCTCCCCACCAGTGCACAAGTTTTATTAGGAGGACAAAACACAGTTCTGACCCGGTGTTTCTTCAGAATGCGGGCGATTTTCCCCGAGAGTGCGCCTGTGTATGGAATAAATGCAGTGCCTACCTCCCCCCTCGTGACGTCATCCATCTCAACAGGTTGTGCTGCAGTGGTTGGGCGGAGAGCACGTTGAATCTGCCACTCAGACGATGAGTACCGTTGAGGATCGTTGCTGTGAACACCAATGGCACACTCGACTGATGTATCCGAGCAAGTCGGCGGTCGCTGAACATTGTTTGTCGGAAAATCACGCCATGGAGTATGACCGCACGAGGATTCTGGTACAGACGTCGAGATACTGGGACAGCGTTGTTAGAGAGGCCATCGAAATTCGCACCAATGAAGACCTCATAAACCGTGACTGTGGCTATAATCTTAGCAAGGCTTGGGAACCAGCGATCGGGATAATCAAGAGTAAATCGAGCAAACGTATAGTTGGGACGACCACGGCGGACAGAGCCATCACACCGACATCATCTCAGGCGCCGTCGCAATCTGTTCCACCGCGCGACCGTGGCGCGGGGCGCGGGGCGCGGGGCGCGGACGGCGGAGGCAGCGCGCCCCGGGCGGAGGGTATTTAAATTGGCCGCCGTCGCGACCGAACCCAGTTCCCTCTGAGCAGCCATAGCGTACGGATCTCCGTGCCGGCATGTTCACAGGAGCTCAGTCCGTCAGTTCACCTGATGATGGCGACTTGTATGATCGCCGCAATATTGTGCCCGTTGGACACTATAGACCGGCAGCATACCCGTGGATATTTTGATTATGAAATACGCCGGGAGAAACTTAAGAATCACATAAAATAATTTTATTTAAAAAAGTGGATAAAGTGTCACTAGAAGCCTTCCTAAGAGACAATCTCCATTCCTTCCAAACTGACTATGCAAATGTAGACGAGATGTGGCTCAAATTCAAAGATATAGTAGCAACAGCAACTGAGAGATTCATACCTCATAAATTGGTGAGAGATGGAACTGATCCCCCATGATACACAAAACAGGTCCGAACGCTGTTGCAGAGGCAACGGAAAAAGCATGGAAAGTTCTGAAGAACGCGAAATCCCGAAGATTGGTTAAAATTTACAGACTCGCGAAATATGGCACGGACTTCAATGCGAGATGCCTTTAATAGGTTCCTCAACGAAATATTGTCTCGAAATTTGGTACAAAATCCAAAGAAATTCTGGTCGTATGTAAAGTACACTAGTGGCAAAGACGCGGTCAATACCTTCACTGCGCAGTGCCGATGGTACTGTTACCAACGACTGTGCCGCTAAAGCGGAGTTATTGAACGCAGTTTTCCAAAATTCCTTCACCAGGGAAGACGAATGGAATATTCCAGAATTTGAAACACGAACAGCTGCTAGCATGAGTTTCTTAGTAGATACCTTAGGGGTTGTGAACCAACTCAAATCGCTTGATACAGGCAAGTCTTCAGGTCCAGATTATATACCGATTAGGTTCCTTTCAGTTTACACTGATACAATAGCTCCCTACTTAGCAATTATATACAACCGCTTGCTCACCGATAGATCTGTACCTACAGATTGGAAAATTGCGCACGTTGCACCAGTGTTTAAGAAGGGTAGTAGGAGTAAACCATCGAACTACAGACCTATATCACTGACGTCGGTTTGCAGTAGGGTTTTGAAGCATATACTGTATTCAATCATTATGAATCACCTCAAAGGGAATGATCTATTGATACGTAATCAGCATAGTTTCAGAAAACATCGCTCTTGTGCAACGCAGCTAGCTCTTTATTCGCACGAAGTAATGGCTGCTATCGACAGGGGATCTCAGGTTGATTCCGTATTTCTGGATTTCCGAAAAGCTTTTGACACCGTTCCTCACAAGCGACTTCTAATCAAGCTGTGGGCCTATGGGGTATCATTTCAGTTGTGCGACTGGATTCATGATTTCCTGTCAGGAAGGTCGCAGTTCGTAGTAATAGACGGCAAATCATCGAGTAAAACTGAAGTGATATCAGGTGTTCCCCAGGGAAGCGTCCTGGGACCTCTGCTGTTCCTGATCTATAAATGACCTGGGTGACAATCTGAGCAGTTCTCTTAGGTTGTTCGCAGATGATGCTGTAATTTACTGTCTAGTAAGGTCAACCGAAGACCAGTATTAGTTGCAAAGTGATTTACAAAAGATTGCTGTATGGTGTGGCAGGTGGCAGTTGACGCTAAATAATGAAAACTATGAGGTGATCCACATGAGTTCCAAAAGAAATTCGTTGGAATTCGATTACTTGATAAATAGTACAATTCGCAAGGCTGTCAATTCAACTAAGTACCTGGGTATTAAAATTACGAACAACTACAGTTGGAAAGACCACATAGATAATATTGTGGGGAAGGCAAGCCAAAGGTTGCATTTCATTGGCAGGACACTTAGAAGATGCAATAAGTCCACTAAAGAGACAGCTTACACTACACTCGTTCGTCCTCTGTTAGAATATTGCTGTGCGGTGTGGGATCCTTACCAGGTGGGATTGACGGAGGACATCGAAAGGGTGCAAAAAAGGGCAGCTCGTTTTGTATTATCACGTAATAGGGGAGAGAGTGTGGCAGATATGATACACAAGTTGGGATGGAAGTCATTAAAGCAAAGACGTTTTTCGTCACGGCGAGATCTATTTACGAAATTTCAGTCACCAACTTTCTCTTCCGAATGCGAAAATATTTTGTTGAGCCCAACCTACATAGGTAGGAATGATCATCAAAATAAAATAAGAGAAATCAGAGCTCGAACAGCAAGGTTTAGGTGTTCGTTTTTCCCGCGCGCTGTTCGGGAGTGGAATGGTAGAGAGACAGTATGATTGTGGTTCGATGAACCCTCTGCCAAGCACTTAAATGTGAATTGCAGAGTAGTCATGTGGACATTCTTCATTTTATATGACTGCTTCACAGCCTGTGCCACAATCCTTCCTACCAACATCAGTTTTTCTGAACTGCGCAGATGAGAACTCTCTCTGGAGTATATCCTATATTCCTGTAACCCTTTTGACCTCAGCCTTCATTAGCCATTGTTTTCCACCCTCCTACCCACTTTCCTGCTCCCACTGCAGCACATCAGTGATGGCCTTTTAGGTTGAAAGTGTAAATGTTTGGCAGTCTTTTTGTTCTGCCTATCTGCAGCTCAACATCTCCACTGTATGATGAGTACCAATCTGCATTTTTCATAATTCTGTCATTATTCCATCCCAAATTTTCCACCATTTGATATATTAAAATGACAATTAGAGAAGGAATTAATGCTGAGGAAACTGATGACTGTAGTATTGAAGCTTACAGTAATATCAATCATGCTGGGGAAAAGTAGACAAATGATACTCTTCCTGAGTTTTAAGGTGATGCAGTTGTATGAAAAAGTAAACTATGGTAGTATGTCATTCTGTTACCAAGTTGGGCTCAATATGTAGATGCATGTGACGATTTCAAATTATTTTTGTGGTTACACTGGCTTCTGAGAGAAGTTACGAGCTGTTGATGGGTCTTCTGTTCTTAACTTACAATTAGTTGTACAAAGTACACACTAGAAAGTTTCACACTTATAATGTAATAGTAAGACAGAGGTTTCAAAATGAAATTTTCTATTGTAAAAAATTTCCAGAGGCAAATCTGGTTTTAGAGTTGTTGAGACTTTGAAAGGAAGCATAAGTAGGCAATGGTTGACTAAAACAGGGGAAAGAAATACAAGACAAATGGGTAGCTTTTAAAGACAAAATAGTGAGACTAACAGATAATCAAATAAGCAAAAAGACAAAGTTCAATAGACATCCTTGGATAATGTATTAGTTAATGAAGATAAGTAACTCAAGGAGCAAATGTAAAAATGCAACAAATGAATCAGACAAAAGGAATTACAGATATCTAAAAAATTAGATTGACAGGAAGTGCAAATTGCCATAGCACCAATGTCTAGATTAGAAATGCAATATTATGCATGACTATGCGAAACATATATACTGCATACAGGAAAAGTAAAGAGATCTTCATAGAAAGGGGAAACACTGTTAGCAAATTAAGAGTGCAGGTAGCAAGAACATATTAAACAAAAAATTGAATATCAAAAGTTGAAATGAATATGTACACTAAGGGAAAGAAACTTGAAGACAGAAGAACTTATAGAAAGAGAATTACAAATAGATGAAGATGAGGTGGGAGATACAATTCTGTGGGTGAATTTGACAAAACACTGAAAATGTTAAGTTGAAAGAGGCCCCTCAGAATTACTGAGGTCCTTGAGGGAACCAGTCATGACCAAACTATTCTACCTAGTATGCCAAGATATATGAGACAGACAAATTACTGCCGGACTTTAAGAAGAATGTAATTATTCAAATTCCAAACAAAGCAGTTGCTCAAAGGTGTGAATATTATTAAACTAGTATATTACTGAACTAGTATTATTAAGTCATTTCTGCAAAATAAGTACACAAATTATTTACAGAATCATGGAAATTAATCAGTATGTGTTCCAGGGAAATGCAGGAACATACAGGGTAGTAAAGACCCTATCAATTCTCTTACGTTAAAACATTTGTATATATAGAGAAAGCTTCCGACAATGTTGACTGGAATGCAAATACAGGAATCAGAAAGTAGTTATAAGGCAGCAAAGGTAAAATACAAGGAGCAGTTGGTTATCTACAACTAATATTGACATCAGACTGTAGTTTTAAAAATTGAAGGGCATGAAAGGAAAGTAGTAGCTGAGATGGTAGTGAGAAAGTGTTAGCCTCTCCCCAATGTTTTTCAATATGTACATCAAGCAAGCTGTACAGGAAACCAAGGAGATATTCACAAAAGACATTAAACTTCAAGGAAAAGAAATAAAAACTTTTTGAGGACTGCTAAGAACATTGTAAAGACAGCAAAGAAACCAGAAGAGCAGATGAATGGAATAGACAGTGGTTTGGAAAGAGCATACATTAGTATCAACAGAAGTAAAATAAGGGTAACGGCATGCAGTCCAATTAAATCAAGAAATTCTGAAGAAATTAGATTAGCAAATTAGGCATTAAAAGTAGTTGGTGTGTCTTGCTATTTGGCCAGCAAAATAATTCATGATAGCATAAGTATGGAAGATGCAAAATGCAAACTGGCAAGAGAGAGAAAAGCATTTCTTAGAAAGAGAAATTTGCTAATATCCCACATAAATTTATGTTTTATGAAGCATTTTCTGAATATACTTGTGCGGAATATAGCCTTGTGTGGAAGTGAAATATAGATGATAAACATTTCAGACAAGAAAACAACTGAAGCATTTTAAATGAGTTGTTACAGGAGGATACTGGACACTAGGTGAATAGATCATGTAACTAATGAGATAGTGAATCAAAATATGGGAAAAAGAAATTTGTGGCACAATTTGACCAAAAGAAGGGATTGGTGTAGAACACATCTGAAGCACAAATGAATCTCCAACTAATGGAGAAAATGACTCTACAAAATTTAAAACAACTGATCCTTGCATGTGGCATCTTATTGCTGCTTTAAGGCATCTCATGTATCACTAACTGTTTCCTTTTTCATTACCACTGATACACTTCATAAATAATAGCACTTGTTGTCATACAGACTGTGTAAATGTTTGCCTTAGGAAACAAATCAAACTGTTCCTTGTGCTTTTTGACTTGCATTTCTGCAGCACCTTCTTTGAGTGGCTGGAGCTTCAGTAATGTCTTGTCAATGACATTCAAAACACCTTCATGGTAATTGAATACCTTCCTTTTCCAGCCTCACCAGTCAAATTCTTGGGGTAATGATTTATGTACCTTATAAAGCAACGTACCCATTTCTGCAGACCTTGATCTAAGTGTACACTATATGATCACAAGTTACTTTCTGAATACAAATCTTTTAACCTAAAACACAGCTGTTAATGTTTCTAACCTCAAAATTCAACTGACAGTGCTCTAAACTCATTTGTCGACACTTTAACATCAACTTGCAACGGTATTTTCTAGAGTGCTTAAAATTTGTCTTTTGAACACTCACAGTTCAGAAGAAGATTTGCCAAGAACACTTCACTGAAACTGGACCTGTAACCTGTTACGCTGAATAGTTTCCAGACCAACAGTAGTCTGCAGTCTGTAGTTTTACACAGAATATTTCACTCTCAATCATATATTGTACAAGAAAAAACAGAAAATTATACAGAGAGCTGCTTTCCTCATCAGTAACTGCTGTTGACCTTTCTCATTAAACAATCAAATACAAATATATTTAGGGCAGTATCATGGTGGAGGACAACAGGCAGATTCCATATTCCTAGCTTTCGAGAAAGTGTCCACTGCACACTGTTGACAAAGGTCAGACTATGTGGACAAAGTTCCTACCTTGCTCGAAGTGCAGTAAAATGTAGGTTAATACAGGTGCCTAGGAAAAGCAATACAGTAACGTTCAAATACACCATTAGTAGTGTGCTGCTTGATATAATCACATCACTCAAATATCTAGGCATAACATTGCAAAGTGATATGAAATGGAATGAGCGTACCCGATTGGCAGTAGGGAAGGCCAATGCTAAACATTGTACTATTGGAAAAATTTTGGGAAAGTGTAGCTCACCTATAAAGTAGATAACATATAGAATAGTGTCACCAATTCTTTTCTTAGATGAAGATCAAGGGGCTTCTGAAGGTTTTGCTAGTGTGGCGAGGTGCATCAAAGCAGTCATGACACTGAAGACAGCAACAGACAAACAAAGTGCCATCAGATTTATAAATGGATTAGGTATTTATGGGCGAGGTAAAAACTGACAAGCAAATAGCATTCTTACAAAATAGTTACTATATGCTAAGTTACAAGTGATGGAAAAAATCATTGATATAATATAAAATATGTGGAGGGAATAGGAAAATATTTGTGAGTTTAATGGTATTATATCTTAACAATATTTCAACATGAAATATATATTCTAGTTCTCCTCTTTCTGTTGGAACAAATGGATGTTTCATCAAAACTCTTGTGTGATTTCTTTTCATGTTTTCAATGAATAAAATACCAATTTTACAGGGATATTCAAAAAGAAGGAAGAGATTTCAAACATTTATCACCTCCAAACTACTAAAGACAGAAACATGAATCCAACGATTGTGGAAAGAGATAATTTCAAATTTTTATGTATTCAACGTGAGCACCATGTGTTACACAACAAATATCAAAACAGTTGCCCCTTACTTGCCACACACGAAGCAGCTGGTCTCTTGTTATCAAATTCACAGCTTCAACAATGCGATGTCACAGATTTTCAAGTGTCGGACAGGGGGGGCATAAAAATGTGCTCTTTTACATAACCTTAGACATAAGTCACAAGAAGTCAAATCTGGAGACCTGGGAGGTCACTGGTGATGAAGTTCATCTTCTGCTCCTCCTCTTCCAGTCTAATTCCTGGAAAGGTGACCTTCAGGTAACATTGGATGTACTTAGAGAAATGTGCCAGGGCACCATCTTGCCTGAAGCCGAAGTCATTTGAATCACCTTCATGTTGAGGAAATAAACAGTTTTGAAGCAAGTCTAGTTCTGCAATTCCAAAATTAAACTGTTCTCTGTCCACAAATGTTGGCATTGTGGTGCTACCTTTTTTAATTTGGAAGATATAAACGTCTGAAATCTGTTTCTTGATTCTGAATAGCCCTGTATTGTAGTTGTTCCCACTGCCAATTAGCAATTCACACAGATGTTACCCGGCAATACTGATGAACGGTAGTCTTGATCCACTGTCACATGTATCTGGTAATAAATATGCACATTTCAGGAGCTCTGTTTTATTACTGACTTTACTGCAAATATGAAATGGCTCCAATCTTTGTAACAGTGGCCATGAAATGTGACTTGGAACAGCATGTATTTTAAGATACATGTGTATTAATGTGATGAAATTAACAACACTCAAAGACTTAATACTGCTATAGCTATTGGGATTTCACCCCACAGTACGTATACTTACTACCATACTTTACTTAATACTGTAACCGTGACATTGCATATGCATGTTGCCTAACGCAAGGGCACACACAGACGTACGTTGATCAGAAAATTATTTCTCATGTATTATCTTTAATGCTATACAAAGTATACTTAATGTGATATTTCATGCCTTAATATTGGATTCTGTGACACCTTCCATCTCATTGTAAAAATATTATAGACACTGACCTCAGAGACAATAAAATTTTTTCTTGTCACCTCATCAGTAGTGCCAATGGATTATTATTCTCATTTATTTACATTCATTTTACATTATCATGTGACTAAAACTCACAGAGTTATGGCTGGCAACTTTCTTCATTGTCAACAAAATTATACAACACAACACTCATTTTACACTTTTACCTCTGACCACATCACACAAAATTATGAGTGTTATTCTTTATTTTCAACAGTCATACATATTTTCACAAAACATGTCAATATTTTACCACTACATTGTATCACTTTGGGCATAATTGTGAGATATCTGGTTTTGAAGAATGGGATTCAGTGTCCCTAGTTCTCGTTGGTAGAGGGCTAGTAGCCCTCCACAGTCTCTGTTTGGCTGTTGGGGAAAGCTTCATTGACCTCTCACCATAGTCTACATTAGTTTGCTGCACTGTGGTATATCTCACAGTGAGCTGGGGTATTTCTCACAAGTGCGCTGGGAGCACAGTCATTCACAACATTATTTCTCATACAAATTCTGACCCAACAGTCTATACTTGCTATTCGACACATTTTCTTACCACTATTTCGTCACTATTTACAATAAATATATAGGTAAAACTAGATAATTAGTACACATAAAATAGTGGATCCTAAGCCACAGGGGATACTCAGGATCCACTTGCCTGTACACCATCCTTTGAAGGCTTCATTTGTTGATAATTTCCTCTTGTAGTTCATCAGTCTTAAGCCCAGCAACTTCAGAGTTGTCCAACTGGAGAACTACATGCTTTAAAGGCAGCAATACAGGTATTCCTGAGATTTTTGCTTCTCATCTTCTATAATACAATGGCCTATTTACATCATATTTGAGTTTGAGCTCAGTTCCAGTGGTTGCAGAAAAATATTAATGGATTAAGGATGAGTCCACCTTTTCGTAAGTACACAAATTAGTGTTTTACTGTATCATCCAAAATTGGGTCACAGCATTTGTAGCATCCTCAGTGGGTTCCTTGCTATTTTCCTGAAAATACATACATAGAAGTTATTATAGGTTATGGAACATGATGCATCAAATTTTGTAACCATTTAAATTATATGTGCCCTTTAGCCTTCATTTTACACTGAGTGTGTCCTGTGGCTGCACACCTAAATAAGCCACAGGTCTAAATCAGAACACCAGACATCTGCATACGTGGGGGATGTTAGAAAACCGTCTGCATTAATTTTATTATCCAATCTTTAATTTGTATATTATGGTGAAATTAATGGCATATGTTCGTTTCTGTCCTTACCGTTGTCGTATTTTCCTAGTTCTTAGCTGCGACAAGTTTGTTTTATATACCAAACGCGATTTCGTATAATTGATCGGGACCTGTGGGCATAGACAAAGATTTTGTTAAGCTTTGGTAAGGCAAACTATTTCCTGTTGTTTGTATCTTCATATATTCTCTTTTACATTTTGATAGTATTTACTCACATTTTCTCCTGTTCGTTTGCAAATAGTACGTCCTGTTACTTTGCTGTAGCTCGAGCACACCCATTTCTCTGCACTCCGCAGTCCGCACAACTGCACAAATTTACACCTCTGATGCGCTTCCTGCTGTCGTTTCTCATTTGTTTCATCTTTAGTTTTTCTTTGACGCCCACGAACTTTGAAATGTGGTCTGTGTGTGTGTGTGTGTGTGTGTGTGTGTGTGTGTGTGTGTGTGTGTGTGTGTGTCTGTGTGTGTGTTTGTCGGATAATTCACTTAGAATGGTGAATAGTCTTTTATTACATAGTACTGTTTGGTCATTGATAACTTTTTGCCCCGTGTGGTAGCCTTGTGGAGATAGTAATTGTCTTCTATTGTGAAAAGTTGTGACATATGGTTTCTGTGTTTCAGGATTTACGTCTGTTTCTATGACACAGAAGGTTGGTTGGTTGGTTTTGGGGAAGGAGACCAGACAGCGTGGTCATCGGTCTCATCGGATTAGGGAAGGATGGGGAAGGAAGTCGGCCGTGCCCTTTCAGAGGAACCATCCCGGCATTTGCTGGAGTGATTTAGGGAAATCACGGAAAACCTAAATCAGGAGGGCCGGACGTGGGATTGAACCGTCGTCCTCCCGAATGCGAGTCCAGTGTCGAACCACTGCGCCACCACGCTCGGTGACACAGAAGGAGTAGTCGTTTTTGATGAGATGCTCTGCAAACGCGGAAAGTGTGCTGTCACTTTTCAGTGGTCATACAGGGTGTTTCAAAAATGACCGGTATATTTGAAACGGCAATAAAAACTAAACGAGCAGCGATATAAATACACCGTTTGTTGCAATATGCTTGGGACAACAGTACATTTTCAGGCGGACAAACTTTCGAAATTACAGTAGTTACAATTTTCAACAACAGATGGCGCTGCATGTGATGTGAAAGATATAGAAGACAACGCAGTCTGTGGGTGCACCATTCTGTACGTCGTCTTTCTGCTGTAAGCGTGTGCTGTTCACAACGTGCATGTGTGCTGTAGACAACATGGTTTATTCCTTAGAACAGAGGATTTTTCTGGTGTTGGAATTCCACCGCCTAGAACACAGTGTTGTTGCAACAAGACGAAGTTTTCTACAGAGGTTTAATGTAACCAAAGGACCGAAAAGCGATACAATAAAGGATCTGTTTGAAAAATTTCAATGGACTGGGAACGTGATGGATGAACGTGCTGGAAAGGTAGGGCGACCGCGTACGGCAACCACAGAGGGCAACGCGCAGCTAGTGCAGCAGCTGATCGAACAGCGGCCTCGGGTTTCCGTTCGCCGTGTTGCAGCTGCGGTCCAAATGACGCCAACGTCCACGTATCGTCTCATGCGCCAGAGTTTACACCTCTATCCATACAAAATTCAAACGCGGCAACCCCTCAGCGCCGCTACCATTGCTGCACGAGAGACATTCGCTAACGATATAGTGCACAGGATTGATGACGGCGATATGCATGTGGGCAGCATTTGGTTTACTGACGAAGCTTATTTTTACCTGGATGGCTTCGTCAATAAACAGAACTGGCGCATATGGGGAACCGAAAAGCCCCATGTTGCAGTACCATCGTCCCTGCATCCTCAAAAAGTGCTGGTCTGGGCCGCCATTTCTTCCAAAGGAATCATTGGCCCATTTTTCAGATCCGAAACGAT
Organism: Schistocerca americana; assembly: GCF_021461395.2. Taxonomy (NCBI): domain Eukaryota; kingdom Metazoa; phylum Arthropoda; class Insecta; order Orthoptera; family Acrididae; genus Schistocerca; species Schistocerca americana. The sequence goes on from NC_060125.1 coordinate 390,715,955, forward strand.
TACTGCATCACGCTATCTGGACATTCTTCGTGAATTTGTGGCGGTACAAACTGCCTTAGACGACACTGCGAACACCTCGTGGTTTATGCAAGATGGTGCCCGGCCACATCGCACAGCCGATGTCTTTAATTTCCTGAATGAATATTTCGATTATCGTGTGATTGCTTTGGGCTATCCGAAACATACAGGAGGCGGCATGGATTGGCCTCCCTATTCGCCAGACATGAACCCCTGTGACTTCTTTCTGTGGGGACACTTGAAAGACCAGGTGTACCGCCAGAATCCAGAAACAATTGAACAGCTGAAGCAGTACATCTCACCTGCATGTGAAGCCATTCCGCCAGACACGTTGTCAAAGGTTTCGGGTAATTTCATTCAGAGACTACGCCATATTATTGCTACGCATGGTGGATATGTGGAAAATATCGTACTATAGAGTTTCCCAGACTGCAGCGCCATCTGTTGTTGAAAATTGTAACTACTGTAATTTCGAAAGTTTGTCTGCCTGAAAATGTACTGTTGTCCCAAGCATATTGCAACAAACGGTGTATTTCTATCGCTGCTCGTTTAGTTTTTATTGCCGTTTCAAATATACCGGTCATTTTTGAAACACCCTGTAAATGTTCTGAGTATCTAATTAAGAAATTTCTGCATATCTGTCCAATGTATCTGAGTATCTTATTCGGAAACAGTAAGCCAAAGAGAGCTCCTAAATACCATTAATTCACTGAAGAGTAAGTATTCAACTGGTATTGATGATATTCCAGATTATATCATAAAAATAACAGCAAGACAAATGCTTTCGCCTTTATTGGACATATGCAATTCATCCTTATCGTGTGGTCTCTTCCCTCAGCAACTGAAAATGGCGAAAGTAATATCCCTATATAAAGGTGATCAGCAATGTATAAGTAACTATAGGCCTGTGTCTCTATAGTCAGGGTTTTCGAAAATTATTGAAAAAGTGTTCCTTTCAAAACTAAGTACATTCTTCGAAAAGAATAATATTATTTCTGAATGTCAACATGTCTTCAGACCATAGCGATCAATTGAAACAGCCACTTTCAATCTGATAAACCGAGTCTTAAATGCAGTGGACAGCCACAGAAATATCTCAGGTTTATTCTTGGACCTAACAAAAGCTTTTGATGTGATTGATCATGCTATACTCCGGCGGAAGCTTGAATGGTATGTTGTAAAAGCACTCCGTCTTTAGTCACAAATGGCCCATCGGAACCATCCGACCGCCATGTCTTCCTCAGTGGAGGATGCGGATAGGAGGGGCGTATGGTCAGCACACCGCTCTCCCGGTCGTTATGATGGTTTTCTGTGACCGGAGCCTCTACTATTCGGTCGTGTAGCTCCTCAATTGGCATCACAAGGCTGAGTGCACCCCGAAAAATGGCAACAGCGCATGGGGACTGGATGGTCACCCATCCAAGTGCCGGCCACGCCCGACAGCGGTTAACTTCGGTGATCTCACGGGAACCGGTGTATCCACAGTGGCAAGCCGTTGCCTGTATGGTGTAAGAGGTGTGCCAAATCAGTGGATTGAATCAGATTTGGAATATCGCTCTCAGGTAACTGAAATTAAGTACACGGAAGGAAATGAACTCCAGGCACATATGTAAGAACCAAGGTGTTCCACAGGGCTCCATTTTAGGTCCCTTTCTTTTTTTGGTCTACTTTAATGATTTCCCATCACACATTAGGGATTCTGTACCAGTACTGTTTGCAGATGACGCCAGTCTATTGATTGAAGGGAATAAAGAAGAAAACCTCACTGCATCTGCAAAAGATATTACAAAAAGAGGTGTCTAAATGGTTTACCAGAAACAGGCTAATAGTTAGTCCCGAAAAAACCGTACTCATGAATTTCCACACTGATCAAAATAAAAATCCAGCACAACCTGTAATATGTATAGATAACCAAAACATTAGTGCCGTCAATGAAACTAAATTTCTTGGGATTCATATCCAGGAGAATCTTAAATGGAGCACTCATATCACATCCCTATATTCAAAACTAGCAAAAATGAGCAATGTAGTAAGAATTTGCATTTTCTGTGGAAATGAACACCAAGCCATATCAGTTTTCGGGAAACAAAAGGCTATTATAAGAATAATGAAACGAGTGAGCAGCACAAAACCATGCAAACCTTTCTTTAAAGATCTTATCCCTTCCCTGCATTTATATACTGGAAGTAGTCATGCAAGTCAAAAAAAGCACCTTTTTCCTCAAAACAAAAGTGTCCGTGATTACAGTACCAGGTCAGGCAGTGACATACATGTTATTCATTGTAACACAACATTATGCCAAAAAGGTGTATATCATGATTGAACAAATTTTACAACATATTACCAAGGCATACAAAATCTCTTCCTGAACTACAAAGCTTTAAAAAGTCTGTGACAGCCTACGTTCTGAAAAACTGCTACTATTCAATCTCCCAGTATCTTATGCAAGAAAAAATGTAATTTGTATCTTTAATTGTAGAAATAAGTTATATTTCAGAATTTTGTAATTATTAACTGTATAGATCCAATTTGTCACAAAAATTTAAATCATGTATGTTTGACGTTTGAAAAGCCAGTAGCTAAAAAAGATTTTCTGTCCAATGTGCTGTGTACAATATGTATACTGAAACAAAGAATGATATGGACAAATAAACAAATAAATAGAAATTTCTGCATGTCTGCCCAATGTATACTGAATCACAGTATTTGCAGGTTAGTTGGTATATATCTACTTTGTTGAATCTGTCTTTGGTGGTGTTAGGTATTTTCAGTTTTTTCTGCCGAGTGTTGTATGTTTTATATGGCACATTTACACCATGTCCCTTCATGATGTTTCTTTTGTGTGTGCTATTTTGTTGCCAAATGTCATGGTGTGCCATGTTTCCCTGTTGTTTGCATTTTCTTCATCTTCTGTGCCTCTTGTGTTCTCTGTTGTGTGGTTATCAGTCATATGTTATGTTCTGTGTCAGTTGTGTTTTTATTTTATGGTTTATCTTATCAACAATGTTTATTTTGTAACCATTTTGTGTGGCAGTCTGTCTGATTATATTTAGTTCTTGTGTGTAGCTATCTCTGCCCATTGGAAATCTGTTCAGTCCATGTAGTTAATTGAAATCATCTAACAGGCCATGACTTACAAAAGTGATAAAAGTATCTTGTAAACAGATAAGGGAATGTATCTTATAGCTAGGAGGAGTAATGATCCAGAAGGTTCGATCGAAGCGTCCGATCCCACCCGTCGGCTTTGAGCTGTGATGTAAGGCTGTTGTGGTGTGTGACGTCATGACGGCGCAGAGTTTGGTTTGTGAGTGTGGCGTGTTTGTAGGTGTCTTTGTGTTGCTGTTCGTGGTGCCCTCTGGTGGTGTGTTTGGGGGTTTCGTGTTGTGTGGTGTATTGGGTTCAGTTTGGTGTTACTAGTTGTTCTGGCCTGTTCTTGTTTGGCTGTGTGTAGAGAGGAATTGTTTTTAGTGAGTTAACAATTTAGTGTTTTTGTGTGAAAGTTATTGTAGTGCTGTTCGTTGTAGATCGTGTGTTAATTTGAGTAAATTAATTTGTTGCTGCTCTTGTTAGATATGGATATGTCGCATAAAATTAACAGTGAGCGCTTGCATGCTATGATAGGGGCGAGTCTGTTGGAGTTGATTAAATTTCTGCAGCTGTTTGGCTTGTTAGCGGATGTTGTGAAGTGTGATGTTTGTGGGCATGGCATGAAATTGGCAAAAGTTCTGGCGACTCAGACCAGGGACGGTTATATGGGGCAGTACTATAGGGATAACCTGTGGCATTTCATATGTTGCGGTTCCTGGTTCGAGAAGTCTAGGTTGGGCATGTGTGAGATTTTGTTGTTGATGTATTACTTTTGTTACAAATTCTCTCATTATTTTGCTCGCATGAGACTGGTGTGAGTGAGAAGAGTGTGCTTGACTGGTTTTCATTATGTCGTAAAGTATGTTCTGAGTTTATTAAGTATGAGGGTAAGTTGGGTGGGCCTGGGGTTGTGGCGGAGGTGGACAAGTCGCAGTTTGGGGAAAGGAAATATGGGAGGGGTAAGTCTGTGGTTGGTCTCTGGGTGTTGGGGGCTGTTTTACCGGGGCTTGGGTGTTCAGGATGCATTGTTAGTGTTGTGGAGGGGTGTGACAGTTCTAGAATCATTCAAAGAGAGTCTACACTCTGTATCACAGAAGTACCCGGATCATGTTATAGTAGTCAGAGGTGACTTCAACCTACGTAGTGTAGACTGAGATGTCTATGGATTCATTACAGGTGGTACAGGCAAGCCGTCGTGTGAATTACTTTTGAACACATTATCCGAAAACTGTCTTGGCCAGTTAAATTGACAGCCAATGCGTAATGGAAATATTTTAGATCTGGTAGCCACGGCCCCTAGGGGCTCAGCATTCTTTTGCTGAGTACGGGCTTGGCAACCCCGAGGTCCTGAGCTGGGGACTGGTAAGCGCCGCCAGTCTCCTGTCATCGTAACCCCCGGACGTGCTTCAGTGACCACCATATGCTGCGGCGGTGGAATGTTGTGTGCTGCAGGGAACGGTAATCTTGGCATGACCGCCTAGATTGCGAGGAAGGTAAACCTCTATAAAAACCCCTCAATCTTATGGTGTGCTGCGCGCCTATAAGATGCATGGCTGTTGGGGTGGAACAGTCACAAGCGGGCAACCTCTGGGGCACCTGCCGCACCCCAGTTGTATAAGGCTTACCTAGGCACACGGGGCTCTGTCTAGGTGGACTTCTAGTTCCATAGCTGCTCGTGAGACCGAGCTGGATCCTTCGAAATCCTCTTTTCCTCTTCCCAGCGGAAAGGGTGGGCTGCTGGAAGGTTCTAACACCCAGTCTCTGAAGAGGGCTCATGCAGTCAGTCCCCCTGACAGCCACACATCTTTGACAAGTCAAGTCTTTAGTAACAGAATGCATTCTGGTAAACAAAACATGTTTCTCATTGTAAAACGGAAGGAGAGTAGTTTTGAGAAGGTTTCACCCTTCTATATACAAAAGGGTTTGGAGGGCATCTGTGGCTCCTTAAAATCAGTGAAGCATTTGCGTAATGGGACCTTGCTCGTGGAAACTTCCACTTCCCAGCAAGCAACTAACCTCCAAGGTGCAATTTGCCTTGGGGAGTATGCCATAGACACCGAACTGCACAGCACCCTGAATTATAGAAAAGGTGTTGTGACATGCCAGGATCTAGTCAACATTCCCAAAGACGAACTGCAACGTAAGTGGGCTCCGGAAGGTATCATTGATGTCGAACATATCATGAAGAGTGTTGATGGCAATCTTGTGAAATCCGACTCCTTTATTCTGACCTTCAGTAGCACGAAACTTCAAGAACATATTAAAGCTGGCTTCCTACGCCTTAGTGTGAGGCCTTATTTCCTGACCCCAATGCGCTGTTTTAAATGCCAGTGTTTTTGGCATACCACGTTAGGGTGTAAAGGCAAAGCGACTTGTGGCAACTGTGGTAAGGCTGCTCATGAAGGAGTTGGTTGCCCGTCTCCAGCCAGATGTATCAATTGATCTGGAAACCACCCTGTTTGGAGTAGGGACTGCCGAATATTTTTAGAGGAACACAAAGTCCAGGAAAATAAAAACAACCCAGCGTATCCCATATGGTGAGGCCAAGAAGATCTATAAGTCGATGCAACCTCCCACATTTGCTACATCTTTTGCATCCCTGGTTCAAAAGCCTTCTCCGAAAGCCGATGCCTCAACGCAGACAGAGGTGATGAATATTGGTACTAATATCTGCAGCTGTCAGTGCACTTGCAATGCAGCCAGTGTTTCAGAGCCAATAGCCCCTACTCGAATGGCAGACAAGGGTATAGTGGTGAACTTGGGCCAGCCCCTGGCGCCTCCAATAGCTGATGCGGTTCTGAGGCCCAGTATGGCCATTACCACTGCCACATCGGCTCCCCCAAAGCCCACCAAACCGCAGAAAGCTCCCGTACAACAGCAACAGCATTTCAAATCCCGTGGTAAACCGTCTGACCATGCGGATGTTGTTTTACGTGAGGCTTCATCTGACTCTTCCCCAGAGTTGATGAAATACGACGTATGTATGGGACAATCATCTCGCCCCATGCCTGCCGCTCCACCTGCTGCGGTCTCCCTGCCCCGTCAGAGAGACAAGATGAAGGTGCTACCCCCATCACAGATGGCTCCCATACTTCAGTGGAACTTGGAAGGTTTCAGGACGCATGTGGAGGAACTTCGTTTACTCTCTCAGGGTAGACCACTATGTCTCTGTCTCCAGGAGACTTATTTCCGTCCCTCATACTCTCCTGAGCTACGAGGCTATACACTCCACAAAAAGGATGACCTGCGTGGAGAGAGAGCTAGAGGAGGCGTAGGTATTTTCGTCAGGACGGACTACCACTCCTCGCCTCTCTTGCTTACGACGACTTTACAGGCCGTCGCTGTGTCCATGCACGTGCGTCATCCATTGACTGTCTGTTCACTTTAGTTGCCCCCACATGACGCACTTGATGAAGTGGCCATCACCGACCTTCTTACACAGCTCCCCCAGCCATTCATTATTTGTGGTGATTTTAATGCCCACAATGTACTTTGGGGCTCTGCAATTACCTGCCCCAGGGGTAGAGCAATTGAGAGGCTTCTCCTGTCATCCTGTGCCTACTTGCTCAATGGAGGACAGAGTACTCATTTCTGCACAGCGACTGGGTCGTTCTCTGCCAGTGATCTCTTGGTTTGCTCTCCAGCTCTTGCCACCAGTGCTCACTGGGAAGTGGTTGCTGACTTGCACGGCAGTGATCATGTCCCAATCTGGATTCACCTGCCAGGTGGCGTGAGCCCCGAAAGGAGACCACCACGATGGGTGCTCAGTGGAGCCGACTGGGCACTTTATAGCCAGTTGGCCCAGTTCAAACACTGTGTGAATGTTGAGGTGTGGGTGGATCATATTACCAAAACGGTCCACCACGCCGCTGTAGCATCCATTCCACAGTCCACAGGCCACTGGAAGAGGCCACCTGTGCCTTGGTGGAGTGTCGAATGCCGCTCTGCAATCAGGACGAAGAGTGCGGCTCTGCGTCGGTTCAAGTGTCGGCCGACTGCTGAGAATCTTGCAGCCTTTCAGGTGGCGAGGGCAAGATGTCGCCACATTATTCGTGAGAGCAAGAAGAGGTCGTGGCAAAAGTTCCTGAACACTATTAATCATTCCACCAAAAGTTCCATTGTGTGGGAGACCATCAGGAGAATTTCTGGCAGAGGAGGGAGGTGCTCCATGGCTGCTGTAATGAATAACGGCACTCTCCACGTGGATTCACGAGACATTGCCCAGACTATGGCAGTATATTTTGCCACAGTTTCTGCAACAACCAGTCAGGATCCAGGTTTCCAGCGCCATAGAGCCGTTGCTGAGAGATGTAGTCTGGACTTCCAGTCCACATCTCATGAAGTTTACAACTGCCAATTTTCTATAGTGGGAGCTGGATTCTGCATTGTCTGGAGCTCGTGACACATCCCCTGGTCATGACAGGATCCATTACAGTATGCCATGGCACCTCACAATGCGCAACAAAGAAATCCTCCTCGCACTTTTTAATGCCATTTGGGCATCGGGTCACTTTCCTGAAGCGAGGCGTGAGGCAGTTTTAATTCCTTTTTTAAAACCTGGGAAAGACCGCACGAGCCTGAGTAGCTACCGTAGTGTTGCCCTCACTAGTTGGAGCGGATGGTCAACTGCTGCCTTGTCTGGATGTTAGAATCTTGGCAACTCCTTAGTCGCTTTCAATGTGGGTTCTGGAGGTTTCGCTCCACCTTCGATAACCTTGCCCTCCTGGAGGCAGCTATACAACAAGCTTTCCTAAGCCATCATCACCTTCTAGGTGTATTTTTTGACATTGAGAAAGCCTACGATACCACTTGAAGGCGTCTCATCCTGGAGCAGCTTCACGAATGGGGTGTTCGTGGTTGTCTTCCTCTTTTTATTCAGTATTTCCTCTCGCCACGATATTTTAGATACCGAATTGGTGACGTCCTGTCTGACCACTTTGAGCAGGAGAACGGCGTCCCTCAGGGTAGCGTTCTAAGTGTGGCTGTCTTTGCCATCGCTATTAATAGCATTACCTCCATAGTGGAACCAGTGTGTAGTTACAGATATGCATGATTGGGGGCACTGGAGCATAGGTGTACAGGTTACGCACATCTTGTAACTGGGGCTTAGAGAAGGTGCTATCTCTACTTATATTGGCATGTGTCATGTGTTCTGATCATAACATGTTCGAAGCTCCAGAAGCCCTGCATTTTCCCAGAAACGTCAACTTGCCAGTATCGCATAGTATGACATCAAACAGCAGTAACTCATTAGATGGAACTGTCAATCCCTCACTTTGGGAGCTATGAATAACCATTCATTGTCTCGTATCTGTATCTGTGTCAAGATACTTGTGTTCAAAACAATATACTTTAGATTGAAATCTTTAGCACCTCACTAAGCAGGTGCCAAATTTGTGCTTCACATCTTTCATGATCATAGGTAGATATGAGCAGAAAATTCTGTTTACGTATCTGATGCTTCATCATCTTCATGATCTGGACCTGAGTACTCACAGTGAAGAAGAACTCCAGAATTTCCTCTCCAACCTCAACTCCTTTGGTTCCATCAGATTCACCTGGTCCTACTCCAAATCCCATGATACTTTCCTTGATGTTGACCTCCACCTGTCCATTGGCCAGCTTCACACGTCCGTCTACATCAAACCCACCAACAAGCAACAGTACCTCCATTACGTCAGCTGCCACCCATTCCACATCAAACGGTCCCTTCCCTACAGCCTAGGTCTTCGTGGCAAACAAATCTGCTCCAGTCCGGAATCCCTGAAGCATTACACCAACAACCTGACAACAGCTTTTGCATCCCGCAACTACCCTCCCGACCTGGTACAGAAGCAAATAACCAGAGCCACTTCCTCATCCTCTCAAATCCAGAACCTCCCACAGAAGAACCCCAAAAGTGCCCCACTTGTGACAGGATACTTTCTGGGACTGGATCAGATTCTGAATGTGGCTCTCCAGCAGGGATACGACTTCCTCAAATCCTGCCCTGAAATGAGATCCATCCTTCATGAAATCGTCCCCACTCCACCAAGAGTGTCTTTCCGCCGTCCACCTAACCTTCGTAACCTCTTAGTTCATCCCTATGAAATCCCCAAACCACCTTCCCTACCCTCTGGCTCCTACCCTTGTAACCGCCCCCGGTGTAAAACCTGTTCCATGCACCCTCCCACCACCACCTACTCCAGTCCTGTAACCCGGAAGGTGTACACGATCAAAGGCAGAGCCACGTGTGAAAGCACCCACGTGATCTATCAACTGACCTGCCTACACTGTGACGCATTCTATGTGGGAATGACCAGCAACAAACTGTCCATTCGCATGAATGGACACAGGCAGACAGTGTTTGTTGGTAATGAGGATCACCCTGTGGCTAAACATGCCTTGGTGCACGGCCAGCACATCTTGGCACAGTGTTACACCGACCGGGTTATCTGGATACTTCCCACTAACACCAACCTATCCGAACTCCGGAGATGGGAACTTGCTCTTCAATATATCCTCTCTTCCCGTTATCCACCAGGCCTCAATCTCCGCTAATTTCAAGTTGCCGCCACTCATACCTCACCTGTCATTCAACAACATCTTTGCCCCTGCACTTCTGCCTCGACTGACATCTCTGCCCAAACTCTTTGTCTTCAAATATGTCTGCTTGTGTCTGTAAATGTGTGGATGGATATGTGTGTGTGTGCGAGTGTATACCCGTCCTTTTTTCCGCCTAAGGTAAGTCTTTCCGCTCCCGGGATTGGAATGACTCCTTACCCTCTCCCTTAAAACCCACATCCTTTCGTCTTTCCCTCTCCTTCCCTCTTTCCTGATGAGGCAACAGTTTGTTGCGAAAGCTTGAATTTTGTGTGTATGTTTGTGTTTGTTTGTGTGTCTGTCGACCTGCCAGCACTTTCATTTGGTAAGTCACATCATCTTTGTTTTTAGACATATTTTTCCTACGTGGAATGTTTCCCTCTATTATAACTAACTATATATATATATATATTTTACGAGTGGACTATGAACATGTGGAAAATTACGTAACTCAATAATATTCATCCAATTATGTAATTATTTCTTAAAAAGTTGATAATAATGTAAAACAGAGACAATATTTGTCTCACATTCTTTGTTAATCAGTGTCATTCTTTTCTTTTGCTTTGTACCCTTTTGTAGTCTTCTTCTGAGGTACATCGCTGATGCAAGACACAATTCGATTTGAGATCTGTTGAATGAAAAACATTTAATGTAAAATTATTGTACTTTTATGTTCATTTGCTGGTAAAAAACAAATTGAGCCAAATGCGTTAAAACTATTTATAATTAAGTATCGAAAAAATCACTTCCTCTTTTAATTATAATTTTGTATTAATTGTTTTATCATAGCTGCAAGAAGTGGAGCCATTGTTAGTTCCGATTATATAGCAACTTCGTCTATACTTCTAGTTGAAAATAGCATGGGTTTGTGTTAAACTAATTTGCAAAACAATTTAATAATTTTTTTATTGGTGGCATCAATTTAAATGAATAATTATTTATTGAGCAAAGGAAAATATTAATTAAAAAAGAAATCCTCTATCTCTTGTTGGCCGCAATCTTAACTTTATCACAGTGGCAAATTTAAATTACTTGAAACTGCAAACAATATTCCCAAGTGTAAGAAATAAATGTGCACTGGTGGTACTGAACTCTATTTATAAAAAAAAAATTAATCGTATCAGACTGCAATTTCTAACAACAGTGCTGATGGTATTTATTGTTGAACAAGATTTCATTGTTGATGTATGAGGCCAAAATTAAACTACACACAAATCACAGAGAAAAATATTTCTGGTAGCATACATCAGTGTTGAGTGCACGTGCTATTCTGTGCTCCTTTTCATGATCAATTTGGTGAGGTAGCCGTCTCTCCTAGTAGCAGCTGTTGTTGTCAATAGCATGCAAGAAATCTACAACAGACTTGTACCAGAAGTCACTTCGCTGCAATCAGGGGATTGAGTGAAAACACCATGTACACCATTGATCTGTCCGACCAAGTGCCTTACAAGCTAAACTGCTGGGGTATTGATGGAGTGAAGTAGTGGCTAATGTTTACCCAACATCATTCACCATGACTGCGTAGGGCTTGCCATTACAAAGGTATTCCATCAGCTGTGCTAGCTTAATGTGTTTGTTATAGCATAGAAATGGTTTGTAAAACTCTTGGTACCATTTGGTGCATTCACCTTAGTCTTTCTTTCATCACATACGAAGGTGAATCAACTGTGTTTGGCTGCTCTGACCCACTACATTCTGCTTAAGTCTGCTGCCTGGCTTGCCAGAAACACTGATATTGTGTTTTGCTCTAACCCAGTCTCAGTGGTGAAATGTTCTCATTGCAATTGACTTGTGATGACAATGCTGTAATGTAGCACGACAGCATTGCTCTGGGAGTTTGAAAATTTTAACCACTTTGGTGCCCTGGGGCCCTACACAACATTGGTACACAACAGCAATATTGATGTCTCCTGGAAGAGCATTCTGTGATGAGAGGGATCATACATGGTATATAGCTATTGTAATGAAACTTCTAAAAAGAAAAGGGACATTAGCATAACAGGTGTAAACCAAAGTATAGGGATGTAATTAGCATAACAGGTGTAAACCAAAGTATAGGGATGTAAATAGGGAGATGCACTTGACGGTAAAGCCTTCAACAACTACTGCAGCAGAGTGTTATTGAAAGATATCTCATAATACCAAAAAAAAATTCTGACAATATTATGAAAAGGATAGATTGCTACTATCTAAGTAGCAATCAATCTTTATCATAATATTGACATTATTCCATCCTGGATTTTACATTGCTCAAAAGAAATTCCAGTCACATGTACAGGTTTTTGGCACCACAGTCATTGTCCAGACAATCATACCAAGAAAATAAACAAAACTGAGAGTAGAAAAGCAAAAGCAGAAATTTACTGAGTTCTCCATCAGTGCTTGGCACAGCTTAATAACAATTTTAAGAAGGAAAAAAACATCAGTGGCACTGAAAAATCAATTGAATTCTCCAAGTTCCAGGACCCAATGGAATCTCTGTGAAATTCTTTACTAGATTTGTCACTGATTTCGCCCTACTTTTAGTTTTAAGGTATTGGAGAGTCCTCAAACAAAAAACTATCCTCAGTGGTTGGAAGAATGAATAGGTCACACCCTCTGTTAGAAGGGTAGCGGACCTGATCACAAAAGTATTACCCAATATCCTTAACATCCACTTGCTGTAGAATCTTAGAACACTTCCTAAGCTCAAGTGTGACAAGGTATCTCAAACAGAATAACCTGTTCCATGCCAACCAGCAGTTATTTCAAAAACATTAATCTACTGAAACCAAACTCTCACTTTTCTCACATGAAATCTGAAGACCAGGGATCAAGGCAGCAATATAGATACAGTATTTCTTAGATACAAAATGTCTTGACTTCTGAAATGAATCAAACTCATTACCACTCATACACTTATTATCAAAAGTACACCTGTATGTGCTATTATGCAGAATTTGTGACTGGGTTGAGGATTTAAGGGTAGAGAGGACATAGCTTGTTATCCTTACAACAGGTTTTCTTGCTGTATTAATAGATATATTGTTTTGTGTATTTTCAGGGAATTGGCAACTTTTTAGCTAGATCAGAGTAAAAGATAATCATCAGACTTAATTTAAAGATGTTTTTTCACTCCTTATAACACACTGCACCACCTAAAGTGCAGTCGCACTGTGAATGCTGTTCTCGAAAGATGTGATGAGTTGGTTGATGTTCATGAGCAGCTGGAAATAGCCCTTAATGCTGTCAAATGATTGGCAGTTGCTGCGAACTGCTGTATTGGAAGAGCTCCCAAGAGTTGTGTACCTGTGATAACCGTACCAGAGGTACCTCAAGTACTATCCTCTCCCGTGGATCCTGTCTCCTTTGCAGGAAGTACAAGATCTGTCATTGCTCAACTACTTGACTGTGAGTGGTGCAGCAATGGTAGATCTAGACGTCCTGTACAGGATGGATGGGGACCAGGGAATACTCATGGTATTGTACCAGTCCCCCCAAACCAATAAGTTTCAGGTGCTGTCTTTCACTGAAATTGAAACTGACCCAACGGGACTCACTTCACCTGCTTTGGGGAAACCTGTTTTGTCTGGTGTCAAAAGAAGGAAATGCAAATGGAAAGGTTTTTATTAATCATCGCCAGTTCAAACATATGTTGAATGATAGTGCCCCTTAGGGAAATGGAAGCAAGGGATGTCAGGTGCGCTACCTATGCCTGGGTGCCTCATTCAACATGCTGAAGAGGCTATTCCAGTAGCCACTGAGGGAACAGGTTGCAACCAACTGCAGATTGTGGCAGATATTGGAACACATGATGCCTGTCATCTGGGCTCCTAGGTCATTCTTTTGTCATTCCAGAGACTGACAGAGAATGTCGGGAAGACTAGCCTTGTGCTTGGAGTTTCAACGAAGCTCACAATCTACGGCATTGTCTCCAGAACTGATCGTGGCCCTTTGTTTCTGAGACAGGTGGAAGGAGTGAACCAGAGACTTCAAAAGTTCTGTGACAAGCCGGGGTGTGACTTCCCGGACTTGCACCATAGGGTTGAGAACTGTAGGGTCCCCCAGGATGGGTCAGGTGTGCTCTACACATCAGAGGCTGCTATTCAGGTAGCTGAACATATGTGGGGTGCACACAAGGATTTTTTTAGATTAGGCAACTCTCCATCCAATCCAGATTATCATAGCTGTAGGAAACCCAGAAGTATCGGTGTAAGATCGTAAAAACTGCCTCCCACAGGTGAGAGTATTAAAATCCTGATGGTAAACCACTGATGCGTTCACAACCAAGTGCCAGAGTTTGAAGCGCTCATGAAAAGCAGTGAAGCTCATCTAATACTGGGTACAGAAGGTGGTTGAAATGTGGAATTGATAGCAGCGAGAATTTTGTGGAAACTTTAAGTGTATATCAAAAGGATAGACAAGCGGGAAATTAAGGTAGTGTATTTGTCACAGCAGATAAGAAACTCAAATCCACTGAGGTAAAATTGAAGCTGCATGTGAGATCGTTTGGGCAAGACTCAGTATCAGGGGTGTTCCCCAATCATACTGTAATCATCGGTGGAGACTTTACGCATCCAATAATAAATTGGGAAAATTACAGTTTTGTTTGTGGTGCTCTTAAGACATCCTGTGAAACTTTACTAAATGCCTTTTTTAACAACTATCTAGAACAGGTATCTAGGAATTGTGCTCTTAAGACATCCTGTGAAACTTTACTAAATGCCTTCTTTAACAACTATCTAGAACAGGTATCTAGGAACCACACTCATGATGGAAATACATTTGATCTAATGGCAACAAACAGATCAGACCTTTTTGAGGATGTCAACATTGAATCTGGTATCAGTGACAATGACATGATTGTGGCAGCAATGATTACCAAAGTACAAAGGACAACTAAGACAAGCAGGATGATATACATCTTCAGTAAACTAGATAAAAAAAATCAGTAGTGCCATATCTCAGTTAGGAACTTGAAACTTTCAGCACAGGGCAGGAACATGTAAAGCAACTCTGTCTCAAGTTTAAAAGAATAGTTGACCATGCACTGTATAGATAAGTACCTATAAGGACAGTTCATAATGGGAAGGAACCTCCATGATACACAGTCACTGTAAAGAAACTTCTAAACAGAGTTTACTGCATAATGGACGTTAAACAAAGGGTAGGGCTGTATATAGAGAGATGTGTGATGCCTTCAGTGGCTACTGTAGCAGAATATTGTCAACTGATCTCTTACAGAACCCAAAGAAATTCTGGTCGTATATTAAGGCTGTTAGTGGCACTAAAGTTAGTGTCCAGCCCCTAGTGAATGAGACAGGAACGGAAACAGAGAGTAGCAAAGCAAAAGCTGAATCACTTAACTTCATTTTCAAATGTTCCCCCACATATTAATACACAGGATAATTGCCCCAATTTAATCCTTGTACCATGAAAAAGATGATAGAAATAATTTTTAGTGTCAGTGTTGTTGAGAAACAGCTGAAATCATTAAAACTGAACTAAGCTCCCGGGCCCAATGGAATTCCGGTAGACTCTATACTGAATTTGCTGCTCAGTTGGAACCTCTTCTAACTATAATCTATCACAGACCCCTCAAACAAAAAAATCTGTGCCCAGTTCTTGGAAAAAGCACAGGAGTGTAATAGAAGTGATCCACAAAACTACCGTTCAGTATCCTTGACATTGATTTGTTGTAGAATCTTAGTAGATATTCTGTGATCAAACATAATAAGGTACCTCGAACAAAATGACCTCCTCAATGCCAACTGGCATGTATTTCGAAAACACTGATTATGTGAAACCCAACTCACACTTTCCTCCTATAATATACTGAAAGCATTGGATCAAGGAAATCAGATAGGTACTGTGTATCTTGATTTCAGAAAACCCAAGACTCAGTACAATGTCAACACTTATTGTGGAAAGTACAATCATATGGGATATCAAGTGAAATTTGTGACTAGATTGAATACATTTCAGCAGGGAGGAGGCAGCGAATCATCTAGGATGGAGATTCATAATCAGATGTAGAAGTAACTTCAGGTGTGCCTCAGCAAAGTATGTTGGGACCCTTGCTGTTCTTGTTATATATTAATGATGTTGCAGACAACAGTAATAGTAAAACCAGGATTTAAGCAGATGATGGCAGTTACCTGTAATGAAGTACTTATCTGAAACAAACTTCGGAAATAGTCAGTCAGACCTTGATAAGATTACAAAGTGGTGAAAAGACTGGCAACTTGCTTCAAATTTTCAGAAAAATGAAATTATTCACTTCATGAAATGAAAAAAAAAACAACATAGTATCCTGTGACTATAATAGAAATGAGTCACTGTTGGAATTGGCTAACTCATACAAAAGCCAGGGTGTATTACTTTGCAGGGGTATGAAACAGAATGATCACATTGGCTGAGTCAGGGGTAAAGCAGGTGGTTGGTTTGTTGGCAGAATACTGGCGAAGTGCAAGCCATCTACAAAGGAGATTACTTCCGAATCAGTCATGCTACTGGTTATAGAATAATGCTCAAGTATATGGGGCCCATACCAGATAGGCCCAATGGGATATTGAACATATACAGATTAGGGCAGCATGGATGGTAACAGGTTTGTTTAATCCATGGGAGAGAGTCACAGAGATACTGAAGGAACTGAACTGAAAGACTCTTCAAGACAGACACAAACTACCCTGAAAAAGTCTATTGATTACTGTAGTTATATACAACAAAACCCCTATATATTGTTCACATTGGGACCATGACTATGACGAGTAGAATAATTACTGTACACACAGAGGCATTGAAACAACCATTCTTCCTGCATTCCGTATATGATTGGAATAATTGATACAATGGGATATACCCTCTGCCATGCACCATCTCACGGTGGTTTGGAGAGTATAGACATAGATGTAAATATAGAATGTAACCTACAGATGCAGAAGTAACTTCAGCTATGCTGTCGAGAAGTGTGTAAGGATTCTTGCTGTTCATATTATATATTTATGACTTTGCAGAAAATACTAACAGTAAACTCAGAATTTTCTGCTGCTGTAGTTTACAATAAATTATTGTCTGAAAAAAAGTTGCACAAATATTCTGTCACATTACTGATAACATTCCAAAGTGGTACAAAGATTGGAAACTTGCTTTAAATGTTCATATATGTAAAATTCTAAGGCTAAAAAAACGAAAAAAAAAACCATAGGATTACTACACTCCTGGAAATTGAAATAAGAACACCGTGAATTCATTGTCCCAGGAAGGGGAAACTTTATTGACACATTCCTGGGGTCAGATACATCACATGATCACACTGACAGAACCACAGGCACATAGACACAGGCAACAGAGCACGCACAATGTCGGCACTAGTACAGTGTATATCCACCTTTCGCAGCAATGCAGGCTGCTATTCTCCCATGGAGACGATCGTAGAGATGCTGGATGTAGTCCTGTGGAACAGCTTGCCATGCCATTTCCACCTGGCGCCTCAGTTGGACCAGCGTTCGTGCTGGACGTGCAGACCGCGTGAGACGACGCTTCATCCAGTCCCAAACATGCTCAATGGGGGACAGATCCGGAGATCTTGCTGGCCAGGGTAGTTGACTTACACCTTCTAGAGCACGTTGGGTGGCACGGGATACATGCGGACGTGCATTGTCCTGTTGGAACAGCAAGTTCCCTTGCCGGTCTAGGAATGGTAGAACGATGGGTTCGATGACGGTTTGGATGTACCGTGCACTATTCAGTGTCCCGTCGTCGATCACCAGTGGTGTACGGCCAGTGTAGGAGATCGCTCCCCACACCATGATGCCGGGTGTTGGCCCTGTGTGCCTCGGTCGTATGCAGTCCTGATTGTGGGGCTCACCTGCACGGCGCCAAACACGCATACGACCATCATTGGCACCAAGGCAGAAGCAACTCTCATCGCTGAAGATGACACGTCTCCATTCGTCCCTCCATTCACGCCTGTCGCGACACCACTGGAGGCGGGCTGCACGATGTTGGGGCGTGAGCGGAAGACGGCCTAACGGTGTGCGGGACCGTAGCCCAGCTTCATGGAGACGGTTGCGAATGGTCCTCGCCGATACCCCAGGAGCAACAGTGTCCCTAATTTGCTGGGAAGCTGCGGTGCGGTCCCCTACGGCACTGCGTAGGATCCTACGGTCTTGGCGTGCATCCGTGCGTCGCTGCGGTCCGGTCCCAGGTCGACGGGCACGTGCACCTTCCGCCGACCACTGGCGACAACATCGATGTACTGTGGAGACCTCACGCCCCACGTGTTGAGCAATTCGGCGGTACGTCCACCCGGCCTCCTGCATGCCCACTATATGCCCTCGCTCAAAGTCCGTTAACTGCACATACGGTTCACGTCCACACTGTCGCGACATGCTACCAGTGTTAAAGACTGCGATGGAGCTCTGTATGCCACGGCAAACTGGCTGACACTGACGGCGGCAGTGCACAAACGCTGCGCAGCTAGCGCCATTCGACGGCCAACACCGCGGTTCCTGGAGTGTTCGCTGTGCCGTGCGTGTGATCATTGCTTGTACAGCCCTCTCGCAGTGTCCGGAGCAAGTATGGTGGGTCTGACACACCGGTGTCAATGTGTTCTTTTTTCCATTTCCCGGAGTGTATGACTACAATACACATAAGTCACAGTGGGAATCAGTGAAAGCATGCAATCATTTGGGTGTAACAGACTGTATATATATGAACTGGAACGGTCATATGGGTTCAATAATATGTAAAGTAGGGGGCTAAACAGTTCGCTGGGGAATACTATGGCAATGCAATCAGTCTACAAAGGAGACTGCTTGTAAAATTCTTGTGCAACTCGCCGTACAATATTGCTTAAGTGTGAGTGACCCATACCAAATAGGACTAACTGTGGATACTGAACCCATGCAAGAAGGGAAGCACAAATGGTCACAGGTTTCTTTGGCCCACAGAAGAGTGTTACAGAGATGCTGAGAAAACTGACTAGCATTTGCTTGAAGACAGATGCACACTATCGGTGTAAAAGGCTGCTTAGAAAATTTCAAGAAGCAAGTTTGATAAATCTAGAAATATATTGTAAGCCCCAAAATATTGCTTCCACTGAGATCACAAAGACAAGATTACAGTGTGCACCAAGATGTTGAGCAATGATTCTTCCACACTCCAAATGTGAATGTAACAGCAAGAAGCCTTAATAATTGGTGCAACGCACAATACCATCCACTATGCACTTCACTGTGGTGAATGACCACAGATGAAGCATGGAAATTTCCAGAAATGAAAATAATATAAATATGTATAAAACTAAGAGGAAGATTTTAATGATGAGGAGCTATAATTCTTTTATAAATATGGTATAAATGTACTGGACGGTGATGAGTGCATTAAATTGCAAAAGATAAAGTGGATTGATGAAGTCAAATGTGGGTATATAGTGATTTGGATTAGGTTATACTGGCACATTTAGTCCTGCAGCAAGATCTGAGACATGAAACATGTGGTGTCACCGCCAGACACCACACTTGCTAGGTGGTAGCCCTTAAATCGGCCGCGGTCCGTTAGTATACGTCGGACCCATGTGTCGCCACTATCAGTGATTGCAGACCGAGCGCCGCCACACGGCAGGTCTACAGAGACTTCCTAGCACTCGCCCCAGTTGTACAGCCGACTTTGCTAGCGATGGTTCACTGACAAATTATGCTCTCATTTGCCGAGACGATAGTTAGCATAGCCTTCAGCTACGTCATTTGCTACGACCTAGCAAAGCGCCATTACCAGTTATTATTGATGCTGTAAAACATGTACCGTTAAGAGCGATGTTCACCAATTATGGATTAAAGTTAAGTATTCCAGCAGCTACATATGTTTTTCGTTAGTCTCATTTCCTTGACCTGTTCCAGACCTCACGCCAGCCTGCGTGAGCTAAAACACGTGCCTTTCGGCTTCCTCTCATAGTGGGTTGGCTGTCTTGCCAATCCACAACAAAACAATTTTATATAAGGACTGCATTTCTAAATGGTATTTTTGAAGACGTAATTTTAATGCATCAGTCAGAATGCTACGACAGTAATAAGGGACCTGTAAGAAAATTGTTGAAAACTATAGTTCGAAGCAAGCATTAAAATGCTTATATACATGTGCTATTAAATTTCACAGTGGATGTAATGTCTGAGAGATCTGAATTGATCTTTACATGTTCCACAATGAAAATACGACACCATTATTACTTTTTCCTGTTGATGATGGACTGATTGTGGAGCAAAGCTGTACGTGGAGGCAGATGGGCTCAACACCACAAAGCAGGTCAGCATGCAGTGTATATGACTTTAGCAGATACAGCACCACAACAGGTACACTTTAGCATATGTAAATACTGGCTGTCAGGCCAATTACATCATCACACCATGATTCAAATCTGCAAGTCATTGAGTAGTCAACAATCATTGTGTCAAGCCCAGCTGACGTACAGACACTGCATGATGAGCTGGGGATCAAATTGAGTCCCTCCCAGCCTCTAGGCCACTGGGATCACAGTCAGATGTCACTTGCCTCAGCTGGACAGCTACGGCTGCCTCACTAGCACCGAAACAAAATAAGTCAGCCACATCAGCACATGACACAGTGCTGCTGCAGAATGTCTACTGTGCAAGGCTGCTCTGTGCTTGGGTCATGCCAAGTGCCATCTCTACCACAATGTTTCTCCACTGTGAGATCAAAACCTGATCACATCATGGAGCATGGATGCTGTGGATCAATGTCACACTCGCCACATGATGAGAGTGCACAACTGAACCTGCAATAAAATTGTTGAAATGATAAAGAATTTGTATGCATGCCATCTGTCTAGCTATGGCCACTTTACGCATCTAACAGACTCCTGTAGTGTTCATCTACCCATCATTCCCCAAACACTCAGGTGGAGAGAGCTGGATGCCATCCTGACAACCTGGAGAACACCTTTCCACCCATTGGTAGTGGACATTTGTTGCTAATATGCTAAAATGAGCTCTGCAGATTGAGAGAGTAAATGTATAGAACAGTTGGCTATTTCCTTCCACATCACTGTACACGATCTTGATTACTACTTAGGTTTATAAATCAAGAACTTAGACAATTGGATTCAAATAAATCAGTCTGCATTTAAGATAAGGATTTTACAGAAATATGGCATAATGGATCAAAATCATTATCTTTGCCAACAGAAACAAGATAGAAAGCAGGTGGGCCACTGGCTTTCAATAATGCTTAACTCTATTTAGGAATACTTGCAAATCTGATGAACTTAATACAGCCCACAACACAAAATTTATTGTACGCAGTTAATCTAGCTTTTTAAGTTCAAGATGCAAAAACATAGGTGCATCATGCACTGCTGAAAA
Organism: Schistocerca americana; assembly: GCF_021461395.2. Lineage (NCBI taxonomy): Eukaryota > Metazoa > Arthropoda > Insecta > Orthoptera > Acrididae > Schistocerca > Schistocerca americana. The sequence continues at coordinate 390,737,008 of NC_060125.1, forward strand.
TAATACTTAGGTATACTAAAATGACAGTATTATGAATAGGACAGATTGCTACTCACCGTACAGCACAGATGTTGGTAGCAGATATGCAGAACAAAAAGACTATCAAACAAGTATGCTTTTGGCCAAAAGGTCATAATCAGCATTAGACAACACAAACATGCAATCACAAATCACACACACATGACCACAGTCTCCAACTGCTCAGACCAGATAGTGAGCAGCACTGCATGATAGGAGAAGCAGTCTGGGTGGTATTGGTATGGAGGAGGCGGAGGGGTAGTAGGGCAGGAGTGGGGGATGGTAAAGTGCTACTTATGGGAGCATACATGGACAAGGTAGAGAGAGGGTAGGGCAGCTAGGTGAAGTCAGGAGCTTAGACAAAAGGTAGAGAAAGGGGAGGCAGGGGGCAGTGGATAACGAGACAAGTAAAAAGACGATGAGTGCATTGGTGGTACCACATGGTATCCCACTTGTCACTATTATTGCCACCTCCCTTTACCCTAATATTCCTAATGCCCTTGGCCTTGCCACTATTGAACTCTACACCCAATGGATTTCATGCCTACAACCTACTTCCTAGCTACAATGACCAGCTATATCCTCACCCACAATTACTACTCCTTTGAAGGCATCACCAGCAAACAAATACAGGGTATGGCAATGGGCACCCGCATGGCAGCATCCTATGACAACATATTCATGGGCCATGTGGAGGAATCCTTTCTAACCACCTAGAATACCAAACACCTTACCTGGTTCACATTCACTGATGACATTTTTATGGTCTGGATCGAGTAGTGAGGGCCCTGTGCCCTATCCACATTCCTACGGAATCTCAACACCTGCTGCTGCATTCACTTCATCTGGTTCTCCTCAACCCAACAAGGCACCTTCCTTGATATTGACCTCTTCTCAAAGATTGCTATTTCTGTACATCCATCCATATCAACTCTTCTAACCGTGAGATATACCTCCACTTCAACAGATGCCACTCTTTTCATAAAGCCTAATCACCCGTGACCACTGCATCTCTAATGATGAACAATCCCACGTGATATATACCAAGGGTTTCAATGATGTCTTCACAAACTGTAATTACATTACCAACCTCGTACACAAACGGATCTCCCATGCCTTATCTCTCCAGTCAACCTCCATGTACAAAAGTCCCACCATCTCACCACAGAGGAGCATTCCCCACGTGACTCAGTACCATCCAGGACTGGAGCAACTGAATCACATGCTCTGGCACAGTTTCAACTGCCTCTTGTCATGCCCTGAAATGGGGGCTGTCCGAGCCGCAATCCTTCTCACCCCTCCCCCACAGTAGTATTCTGCCGCTCGCCAAAACTACACAATATCCTCATCCATCCATACACAACTCCTGCTCCCAACTTGTTGCCTCAGAGCTAATATCACTGTAATAGACCTAGATTCAAGACCTGTCACATACTTCCTCCCACCACTACCTGCTCCAGTCTGATCACAAGCCTCACCTATCCCATTAGAGGCAGAGCAATCTGTGAAACAAGTCTTGTTATCTACGAGCTAAGTTGCACCCACTGTGCTGTGTTCTACTTGGGCCTAGCAACCAACAATCTGTCTGTCTGAATGTGAATGGTCACCTGCAAACAGTGCCCAAGAGACAGCTGGGCCACCCAGTTGCTGAGCCACTGTTCAACACAACATTCTTCATTTTAATGACTGCTTCACAGCCTGTGCCACAATCTTTCCTACCAACATCAGTTTTTCTGAACTGCGCAGATGAGAACTCTCTCTGGAGTATATCCTATGTTCCTGTAGCCCTTTTGACCTCAGCCTTCATTAGCCATTGTTTTCCACCCTCCTACCCACTTTCCTGCTCCCACTACAGCACATCAGTGATGGCCTTTTTGGCTTAAAGCTTAAATGTTTGCCAGTCTTTTTGTTCTGCCTATCTGCAGCTCAACATCTCCACTGTATGATGAGTACCAATCCGTATTTTTCATAATTCTGTCATTATTCCATCCCGGATTTTCCACCATTTGATATATTAAAATTACAATTACAGAAGGAATTAATGCTGAGGAAACTGCTGACTGTAGTATTGGAGCTTACAGTAATATCAATCATGCTGGGGAAAAGTAGACAAATGATACTCTTCCTGAGTTTTAAGGTGATGCAGTTGTATGAAAAAGTAAACTATGGTAGTATGTCATTCTGTTACCAAGTAGGGCACAATATGTAAATGCATGTGATGATTTCAAATTATTTTGGTGATTACACTGGCTTCTGAGAGAAGTTAAGAGCTGTTGATGGGTCTTCTGTTCTTAACTTACAATTAGTTGTGCAAAGTACACACTAGAAAGTTTCACACTTATAATGTAATAGTAAAGCAGAGATTTCAAAATGAAATTTTCAATTGTAAAAAATTTCCATGGGCAAATCTGGTTTTAGAGTTGTTGAAACTTTGAAAGGAAGCATAAGTAGGCAATGGTTGACTAAAACAGGAGAAAGAAATATAAACAAATGGGTAGCTTTTAAAGACAAAATAGTGAGATTAACAGATAATCAAATAAGCAAAAAGACAAAGTTCAATAGACATCCTTGGTCAATGTATTGGTTATTGAAGATAAGTAACTCAAGGGGAAAATGTAAAAATGCAACAAATTAATCAGACAAAAGGAATTACAGATACCTAAAAAATGAGATTGACAGGAAATGCAGATTACCAAAGCACCAATGTCTAGATTAGAAATGCAATGTTATAGAAGCATGCATGACTATGCGAAACATATATACTGCCTATAGGAAAAGTAAAGAGATCTTCATAGAAAAGGGAAACACTGGTAGCATATTAAGAGCTCAGGTAGCAAGAACATACTAAACAAAGAATGGAATATCAGAAGTTGAAATGAATATGTACACTAAGGGAAAGAAACTTGAAGACAGAAGAACTTACAGAAAGAGAAGCACAAATAGATGAAGATGAGGTGGGAGATACGATTCTGTGAGTGAATTTGACAAAACACTGAAAATGTTAAGTTGAAAGAGGCCCCTCAGAATTACTGAGGTCCTTGAGGGAACCTGTCATGTCAAAACTACTCTACCTGGTACGCCAAGATATATGAGATAGACGAATTGCTGCTGGACTTTAAGAAGAAAATAATTATTCAAATTCCAAGAAAAGCAGTTGCTGATACGTGTGAATATTATTGAAGTAGTATATTACTGAACTACTATTATTAAGTCATTTCTGCAAAATAAGTACACAAATTATTTACAGAATCATGAAAAACTGGTGGAAATTAATCAGTTTGTGTTCCAGAGAAATGCAGGAACATACGGGGTAGTAAAGACCCTATCATTTCTCTTAGGTTAAAACATTTGTATATATAGAGAAAGCTTCTGACAATGTTGACTGGAATACAAATACAGGAATCAGAAAGTAGTTATAAGGCAGCAAAAGTAAAATACAAGGAGCAGTTGGTTATCTACAACTAATATTGACATCAGACTGTAGTTTTAAAAATTGAAGGGCATGAAAGGAAAGTAGTAGCTGAGATGGTAGTGAGAAAGTGTTAGCCTCTCCCCAATGTTTTTCAATATGTACATCAAGCAAGCTGTACAGGAAACCAAGGAGATATTCACACAAGACATTAAACTTCAAGGAAAAGAAATAAAAACTTTTTGAGGCCTGCTAAGAACATTGTAAAGACAGCAAAGGAACCAGAAGAGCAGTTGGATGGAATAGACAGTGATTTGGAAACAGTATATATTGGTATCAACAGAAGTAAAATAAGGGTAACGGAATGCAGTCCAATTAAATCAAGGAATTCTGAGGAAATTAGATTAGCAAATTAGGCATTAAAAGTAGTTGGTGTGTTTTGCTATTTGGCCAGCAAAATAATTCATGATTGCATAAGTATGGAAGATGCAAAATGCAAACTGGCAAGAGAGAGAAAAGCATTTCTTAGAAAGAGAAATTTGCTAATATCCCACATAAATTTATGTTTTATGAAGCATTTTCTGAATATACTTGTGCGGAATATAGCCTTGCGTGGAAGTGAAATATAGATGATAAACATTTCAGACAAGAAAACAACTGAAGCATTTTAAATGAGTTGTTACAGGAGGATACTGGACACTAGGTGAATAGATCATGTAACTAATGAGATAGTGAATCAAAATATGGGAAAAAGAAATTTGTGGCACAATTTGACCAAAAGAAGGGATTGGTGTAGAACACATCTGAAGCACAAATGAATCTCCAACTAATGGAGAAAATGACTCTACAAATTTTAAAACAACTGATCCTTGCATGTGGCATCTTATTGCTGCTTTAAGGCATCTCATGTATCACTAACTGTTTCCTTTTTCATTACCACTGATACACTTCATAAATAATAGCACTTGTTGTCATACAGACTGTTTAAATGTTTGCCTTGCATTTCTGCAGCACCTTCTTTGAGTGGCTGGAGCTTCAGTAATGTCTTGTCAATGACATTCAAAACATCCGGAAACTGGGGCTTCTACAGAGGCTTATAGATAGCTGTTTTTCTGTCACTCTATTTGGGAATGGAACAGGAAAGGAAATGACATGTCGTCGAACATGGTGCAGACTTGCAGAGTGAGTGAGTGAGTGAGTAAGTGTGTGTGCAGTTGTAGAATCATTAGTTTCGTAATGGAGGAGGCCTGGTGGGTAATAATTGTAGATGCACACTAAGGCTGAACTACAGCAAGCAGTTCAAATGCATGTAGTTTGTAGTCATTAGCTGAAGATCAAGAAGCTTCTGAAGGTATTGCTAGTGTGGCGAGCTGCATCAAAGCAGTCATCAGACTGAAGACAGCAACAGACAAACAATTAAAGTGCCGTCAGATTTATAAATGGATTAGGTATTTATGGGCGAGGTAAAAACTGACATGCAGATAGCATTCTTACACAATAGTTACTGTATGCTAAGTTACAAGTGATGGAAAAAACCATTGACATAATATAAAAATGGATGTTTCATCAAAACTCTTAGTGATTTATTTTCATGTTTTCAATTAATAAAATACCAATTTTACAGGGCTATTCAAAAAGAAGGAACAGATTTCAAACATTATCACCTCCAAACTACTAAAATTAGTAACACAAATCCAATGTTTGTTGAAAGAGATAATTTCAAATTTTTATGTATTTAATGTGAGCACCATGTGTTACATAACAAATATCAAAACGGTGGCCCTTTACTTGCCGCACACAAAGCAGCTAGTCCCTTGTTATCAAATTCACAGCATCAACAACGCGATGTCACTAGACTTTCAAGAGTGTCAGACATAGGGGGGATAAAAATGTGCTCTTTTACATAACCTCAGACATATAAGTCACAAGAAGTCAAATCTGGAGACCTGGGAGGTCACTGGTGATGAAGTCCATTTTCTGCTCCTCCTCTTCCAGTCCAACACCTGGAATGGCGACCTTCAGGTAACACTGGATGTACTTAGAGAAATGAGCCAGGGCACCATTTTGTATTAAGCTGAAGTCATTTGAATCACCTTCATGTTGAGGAAATAAACAGTTTTGAAGCAAGTCTAGTTCTACAATTCAAAAATTAAACTGTTCTCTGTCCACAAATGTTGGCATTGTGGTGCTACCTTTTGTAATTTGGAAGATATAAATGTCTGAACTCTGTTTCTTGATTCTGAATAGCCCTGTATTTTAATCAGCTGATGATGGTTTGACACCCATGGTTGTTCCCACTGCCAATTAGCACTTCACATAGAAGTTACCTGGCAATATTGATGAAAGGTATTCTTGATCCACTGTCACATGTAGCTGCTAATATGCATGCACATTTTAGGGGCTCTGTTTTATTACTGAATTTACTGCAAAAATGAAATAATGTCTCCACTCTTTGTAACAGTGGCCATGAAATGTGACTTGGAACGGCATGTATTTTAAGATACATGTGTATTAACGTGATAAAATTAACAACATTCAATGACTTAATACTGCTATAGCTATTGGGCTTTCACCCCACAGTATGTATACTTACTACCATACTGTACCCGTGACATTGCATGTACAAGCTGCCTAATGCAGGGGCATTAGAACAGTGAGATGATTTCTCAATAGAAACCTGACACAGCTTCTCACCATCATCAACAGCAGCAAAATAAAAAAAAACACATGTTGATCATAAAATTATCTCTCATGTATTATCTTTAATTCTATACTCTTTTTTTGTGCAAAACAATGCCATAGGATAGGATGGAGACCCATAAAGAAACAATATTTGTCTTGTCCTGAGAGGGTGTAAGGATTTCATGTTTGACTGACAAGGGTTTACCTCAATCAATGCAACTGAATAGCGACTTTCATGCGGGCAGTTGCAGGACTCAAACCTGTAAAGAACCAACCAGCTAAAAGGGTGCTCCAAGACAGAACTCAGTGTAATTCTCAAGGAAACTCAGGGCCAATGAAAGCCCGTCCCATACTGATGCTCTTTGAGTAAATGATTGCACAACAGCACCTGCTGTCTTCCCAAGGCAGCTCTTAGATACAAAGTACACTTAATGTGATATTTCATGTCTTAATATTGGATTCTGTGACACCTCCCAACTCGTTGTAAAAATATTATAGACACTGACCTCAGAGACAATAAAATTTTTTCTTGTCACCTCATCAGTAGTGCCAATGGATTATTATTCCCATTTATTTACATTCATTTTACATTATCATGTGACTAAAACTCACAAAGTTATGGCTGGCAACTTTCTTCATTGTCAACAAAATTATACAACATAACACTCATTTTACACTTTTACCTCTGACCACATCTCACAAAATTATGAGTGTTATCACTCTTTATTTTCAGCAGTTATACATAGTTTCACAAAACATGTCAATATTTTACCACTACATTTTATCACTTTGGGCATAATTGTGAGATATCTGGTTTTGAAGAATGGGATTCAGTGTCCCTAGTTCTCGTTGGTAGAGGACTAGTAGCCCTCCACAGTCTCTGTTTGGCTGTAGGGGAAAGCTTCATTGACCTCTCACCATAGTCTACATTAGTTTGCTGCACTGTGGTATATCTCACAGTGAGCTGGGGTATTTCTCACAAGTGCGCTGGGAGCACAGTCATTCACAACATTATTTCTCATACAAATTCTGACCCAACAGTCTATACTTGCTATTCGACACTATTTACAATAAATACACAGGTAACACTAGATACACATAAAATAGTGGATCCTAAGCCACAGGGTATTCTCAGGATCCACCTGCCCGTCCATTGAAGGCTTCATTTGTTGATAATTTCCTCTTGTAGTTGATCAGTCTTAAGCCCAGCAACTTCAGAGTTGTTCAACTGGAGAACTACGTGCTCTGAAGGCAGCATTACAGGTATTCCTGAGATTTTTGCTTCTCATCTTCTATAATACAATGTTCTATTTACATCATATTTGAGTTTGAGCTCAGTTCCAGTGCTGGCAGACAAATATTAATGAATTAAGGATGAGTGCACCTTATCGTAAGTACACAAAAAAGTGTTTTACTGTATCACCCAAAAATGGCTCACAGCAGTTGTAGCATCCTCAGTGGGTTTCTTGCTATTTTCCTGAAAATACATATATATGAGTTATTTTAGGTTATGGAATATGATGCATCAAATTTTGTTGTCATTTAAATTATATGTGCACTTTAGCCTTTATTTTACACTGAGTGTGTCCTGTGGCTGCACACCAAAATAAGCCACAGGTCTAAATCAGAACACCAGACATCTGCATACATGAGGAATGTTAGAAAACCGTCTGCATTATTTGTATATTTTGGTGAAATTAATGGCATATGTTCGTTTCTGTCCTTACCATTGTCGTATTTTCCTAGTTCTTGGCTGCGACAAGTTTGTTTTATATATCAACGAGATTTCGTATAATTGGTCTGGCCCTGTGGGCATCAACAAAGATTTTGTGAAGCTTTGGTAAGGCGAACTATTTCCTGTAGTTTACATCTTCATATATTCGATTTAGCATGTTGATACTATTTACTCTATTTTCTGCTGTTCGTTTGCAAATACTACGTCCTGTCACTTCACTGTAGCTTGAACACACCCATTTCTCTGCACTCTGCACAACTGCACAAATTTACACCTCTGATGCGCTTCCTGCTGTCGTTTCTCATTTGTTTAATCTTTAGTTTTTCTTTGACGCCTGCGAACTTTGAAATGTCATCTGTGTGTGTGTGTGTTTGTCGGATAATTCATTTAGAATATTGAATAGTCGTTTATTACATAGTACTGTTTGGTCATTGATAACTTTTTGCCCCATGTGGCAGCCTTGTGGAGATAGGAATTGTCTTCTATTGTCAAAAGTTGTGACATAAGGTTTCTGTGTTTCAGGATTTACGTCTGTTTCTATGACACAGAAGGAGTAGTCGTTTTTGATGAGATGCTCTGCATACATGGGAAGTGTGCTGTCACTTTTCAGTGGTCATAAATGTTCTGAGTATCTAATTAAGAAATTTCTGCATATCTGTCCAATGTATCTGAGTATCTTATTCGGAAACAGTAAGCCAAAGAGAGCTCCTAAATACCATTAATTCACTGGAGAGTAAGTATTAACTGGTATTGATGATATTCCAGATTATATCATAAAAATAACAGCAAGACAAATGCTTTTGCCTTTATTGGACATGACATATGCAATTCATCCTTATTGTGTGGTGTCTTCCCTCAGCAACTGAAAATGGCAAAAGTATTATCCCTATATAAAGGTGATCAGCAATGTATGGGTGACTATAGGCCTGTGTCTCTGTTGTCAGGGTTTTCGAAAATTATTGAAAAAGTGTTCCTTTCAAAACTAAGTACATTCTTCGAAAAGAATAATATTATTTCTGAATGTCAACATGGCTTCAGACCACAGCGATCAATTGAAACAGCCACTTTCAATCTGATAAACCATGTCTTAAATGCATTGGACAACCACAGACATATCTCAGGTTTATTCTTGGACCTAATAAAAGCTTTTGATGTGATTGATCATGGTATACTCCGGAGGAAGCTTGAATGGTATGGTATAAGAGGTGTGCCAAATTAGTGGATTGAATCATATTTGGAATATCGCTCTCAGGTAACTGAAATTAAGTACATGGAAGGAAATGAACTCCAGGTACATCTTTAAGAACAATGTGGAATAAACCAAGGTGTTCCACAGGGCTCCATTTTAGGTCCCTTTCTTTTTTTGGTCTACATTAATGATTTCCCATCACACATTAGGGATTCTGTACCAGTACTGTTTGCAGATGACGCCAGTCTATTTATTGAAGGGAATAAAGAAGAAAATCTTACTGCATCTGCAAAAGATATTACAAAAAGAGGTGTCTGAATGGTTTACCAGAAACAGGCTAATAGTTAGTCCCCAAAAAATGGTACTCATGAATTTCCACACTGATCAAAATAAAAATCCGGCACAACCTGTAATATGTATAGATAACCAAAACATTAGTGCTGTCAATGAAGCTAAATTTCTTGGGATTCATATCCAGGAGAATCTTAAATGGAGCACTCATATCACATCCCTAAATTCAAAACTAGCAAAAATGAGCTATGTAGTAAGAATTCTCTGCAACAATACTAGTGTAGAAACAGTTAGGGGTGTAGACTTTGCTCGTGTACATTCAATACTGAAGTATGGTATCATTTTCTGTGGAAATGTACACCAAGCCATAACAGTTCAGAAAACCATGCAAACCTTTCTTTAAAGATCTTACTCCTTCCCTGCATTTATATACTGGAAGTAGTCATGCAAGTCAAAAAAAGCATACTGAGAAAAGAAAACATTTTCCTCAAAGCAAAAGTGTCCATGATTACAGTACCAGGTCAGACAGTGACATACATGTTATTCATTGTAACACAACATTATGCCAAAAAGGTGTATATCATGATTGAACAAATTTTACAAAATATTACCAAGGCATACAAAATCTCTTCCTGAACTACAAAGCTTTAAAAAGTCTGTGACAGCCTACCTTCTGAAAAACTGCTACTATTCAATCTCACAGTATCTTATGCAAGAAAAAATGTAATTTGTATCTTTAATTGTAGAAATAAGTTATAAATATTCAGTATTTTAGAATTTTGTAATTATTAACTGTTGTTGTTGTTGTTGTGGTCTTCAGTCCTAAGACTGGTTTGATGCAGCTCTCCATGCTACCCTATCCTGTGCAAGCTTCTTCATCTCCCAGTACCTACTGCAACCTACATCCTTCTGAATCTGCTTAGTGTATTGATCTCTTGGTCTCCCTCTACAATTTTTACCCTCCACGCTGCCCTCCAATGCTAAATTTGTGATCCCTTGATGCCTCAAAATATGTCCTACCAACCGATCCCTTCTTCTAGTCAAGTTGTGCCACAAACTTCTCTTCTCCCCAATCCTATTCAATACTTCCTCATTAGTTACGTGATCTACCCACCTTATCTTCAGCATTCTTCTGTAGCACCACATTTCGAAAGCTTCTATTCTCTTCTTGTCCAAACTGGTTATCGTCCATGTTTCACTTCCATACATGGCTACACTCCATACAAATACTTTCAGAAACGACTTCCTGACACTTAAATCTATACTCGATGTTAACAAATTTCTCTTCTTCAGAAACGCTTTCCTTGCCATTGCCAGTCTACATTTTATATCCCCTCTACTTCGACCATCATCAGTTATTTTACTCCCTAAATAGCAAAACTCCTTTACTACTTTAAGTGTCTCATCCAATCCCCTCAGCATCACCCGATTTAATTTGACTACATTCCATTATCCTCGTTTTGCTTTTGTTGATGTTCATCTTATATCCTCCATTCAAGACACTGTCCATTCCGTTCAAGTGCTCTTCCAAGTCCTTTGCTGTCTCTGACAGAATTACAATGTCATCGGCGAACCTCAAAGTTTTTACTTCTTCTCCATGAATTTAAATACCTACTCCGAATTTTTCTTTTGTTTCCTTTACTGCTTGCTCAATATACAGATTTAATAACATCGGGGAGAGGCTACAACCCTGTCTCACTCCTTTCCCAACCACTGCTTCCCTTTCATGCCCCTCGACTCTTATAACTGCCATCTGGTTTCTGTACAAATTGTAAATAGCCTTTCGCTCCCTGTATTTTACCCCTGCCACCTTCAGAATTTGAAAGAGAGTACTCCAGTTAACGTTGTCAAAAGCTTTCTCTAATTCTACAAATGCTAGAAATGTAGGTTTGCCATTCCTTAATCTTTCTTCTAAGATAAGTCGTAAGGTTAGTATTGCCTCACGTGTTCCAACATTTCTACAGAATCCAAACTGATCTTCCCCGAGGTCCGCTTCTACCAGTTTTTCCATTCGTCTGTAAAGAATTCGCGTTAGTATTTTGCAGCTGTGACTTATTAAACTGATAGTTCGGTAATTTTCACATCTGTCAACACCTGCTTTCTTTGGGATTGGAATTATATTCTTCTTGAAGGCTGAGGGTATTTCGCCTGTCTCATACATCTTGCTCACCAGATGGTAGACTTTTGTCATGACTGGCTCTCCCAAGGCCATCAGTAGTTCTAATGGAATGTTGTCTACTCCCGGGGCCTTGTTTCGACTCAGGTCTTTCAGTGCTCTGTCAAACTCTTCGCGCAGTATCTTATCTCCCATTTCATCTTCATCTACATCCTCTTCCATTTCCATAATATTGTCCTCAAGTTATTAACTGTATAGATCCAATTTGTCATAAAAATTTAAATCATGTATATTTGACATTTGAAAAACCAATAGCTAAAAAAGATTTTCTGTTCAATATACTATGTACAATATATATACTGAAAAAGAGAATTATATGGACAAATAAATAAATAGAAATTTCTGCATGTCTGCCCAATGTATACTGATTCACAGTATTTGCAGGTTAGTTGGTATATACCTACTTTGTTGAATCTGTCTTTGGTGGTGTTAGGTATTTTCAGTCTTTTCTGCCGAGTGTTGTATGTTTTATATGGCACATTTATACCTTGTTCCTTTGTGATGTTTCTTTTGTGCGCGTTATTTTGTTGCCAAATGTCATGGTGTGCCATGTTTCCCTGTTGTTTGCGTTTTCTTCATCTTCTGTGCCTCTTGTGTTCTCTGTTGTGTGGTTATCAGTCATATGTTAGGTTCTGTGTCAGTTGTGTCTTTATTTTATGGTTTAGCTTATCAACAATGTTTATTTTGTAACCATTTTGTGTGGCAGTCTGTCTGATTATATTTAGTTCTTGTGTGTAGCTATCTCTGCCCATTGGAAATCTGTTCAGTCCATGTAGTTAATTGAAATCATCTAACAGGTCATGACTTACAAAAGGGATAAAATTACCCTGTAAACAGAAAAGGGAAATGTATCTTATAGTTAGGAGGAGTAATGATCCAGAAGGTTCGATCGAAGCGTCTGATCCCACCCGTCGGCTTTGACCTATGATGTAAGGCTGTTGTGCTGTGTGACGTCTTGACGGCGTGGAGTTTGGTTTGTGAGTGTGGCATGTTTGTAGGTGTCTTTGTGTTGCTGTTCGTGGTACCCTCTGGTGGTGTGTTTAGGGGTTTCGTGTTGTGTGGTGTATTGGGTTCAGTTTAGTGTTACTAGTTGTTCTGGCATGTTCTTGTTTGGCTGTGTGTGGAGAGGAATTGTTTTCAGTGAGTTAACAATTTAGTGTTTTTGTGTGAAAGTTATTGTAGTGCTGTTCGCTGCATGTCGTGTGTTAATTTGAGTAAATTAATTTGTTGCTGCTCTTGTTAGATATGGATATGACGGATAAAATTAACAGTGTGCGCTTGCATGCTATGACAGGGGCGAGTCTGTTGGAGTTGATTAAATTTCTGCAGCTGTTTGGCTTGTTGGCGGAGGTTGTGAAGTGCGCTGTTTGTGGGCATGACATGAAATTGGCAAAAGTTCCGGCGTCTCAGACCAGGTTTAATATATTTTTGTGTGGGATCTAAAAATTTAAAAACCTCTCTCACACCTGCCTGATTTAGCTTCACTGATCAGGATAGTAAAAACATGTGTATATTAAGGGAATTTTTATTAACAAATCAGGCTTATCACATTCACACAGTTCAATACTGTTCTATCCTGATTAAATTGAGCTTAACTTAAATTCCATAAGGCAGTGAAGCAATTTCGAAGTCTCGGTGCGACGAAAATTGTCAGTCGATCTCCTGGAAACATTTGTAATAATTATTAACTTTCGGTGATCACATGGGGAAGACCGGAGATCTGCTGGTAAGACCATGTTAGCCTATTTATTTGAAGTAACTGGATATCTTGAGCATACAAAACGGCAGGTTCATCCAGTATAAATCAGATGTTCCCCACTGATCCCGTGCAACACAGCGTAGTAAGCAGACACTGTCAATAATAGTAAGTTAAATAATACGCGAACACACTTACTTTAGTTTAGTTCATGTATTACATTCCTTCTCATACAGAATCTCATCAAGATGGCGACTAGCCCAACATACATACATATACATCCTCTTTCTATTACGACTAATTGGCAAGAAGTCCTCTATTCTTTTTTTTTTAAGAGAAAACATAGATAGCAGAGAAGCTATTCCATGGAGTAAATGGACGCTCCAAGGAATAATTGGGCTTGAAACTGCTTTGCATTGATAATCGGTAAGATAAGAAGAGATATTTCGAGATATGTACTGAGTTATATAATTTATAAAATTTCTGAAAATATCGCGGAGAGACCGCTGCAAGAGACATTACATCGCTCCTTGCAGTGAGCAAAGTTGATATGTATCCACTTTGCGAGCTAACTATTGGCTTAGCTAACTCGTTAGAATTTGTGGAACATATGTTCCTATAAATTTTAAGAAGTTAGTAAGAATTTTTTGATTACAAGAATTGAAAGAGATTTGGTATCTTCGTTACCTAGATACCTAGTTGTTGCTTTCACGTGTACTGGGGCATACCCGCATCCCACGTACACAACCAGGGAAGATGGACTTATATAGTTGTTAATCAGGTCTACCTATTCAGGAACTGGCCTTCACAGGGAAACCCCGGAAAACCTGGAGGCTTAGACCCCAACTAGGTATCACAGATGATAGGAAAGACAGAATAATTTAGAAATTTGACAGTTATCTAGAATTCATAGGAAAGATAAAATCTGCCTCTTAGCCAAAAAAAAAAACTTTACACATGCAAATTTTTTACAATCTTCTGAAAAATTTTCTTCATCGATGTCCTGCTGAACTGCGGTGAAACTGATCGAACAGGAACATGGGACATGGCACGGAGGACAGGCGTCGCATTGGCGTACAGGACAGGAGACGTAATGGATTTGAGAGACCAGAAGGAACCTCAGGAACAGGTACTCAGGATTGTGGCATGAAACAATCGAAATGCGTCTAAGGAATGGTCAGCTATTAAAGATTCCTGGAAGAGAATGATTAGTCGAAATTTTCCAGATTCATTTTGAACTCAAATATGGACCTGATCCATCCAATCTTCCATCTGAGGAATGGGAAAATCTATTCATCTTATACTTTCCACACTTAGGTGTCTTAATCGATACTGTAGTTGCACAATATCACAACTCCAGATCAGAAAACAATTTTGAAAACATGGATAATTTCATCCATCTTCTTGAGTAAGCCGAAAGGTTCTAATCTTGGTTTTAATTATTTATTTATTTAATTTTTTTTTTCGTTGGCTTTTCCAGGTGGAAGTAGATCTGAATCGTTCCCAATTTGGTTTCAAATACGAATGTGGATAGCATGTCAGAATGTTAAAAACTTCATTATTTGAGACAATTTCCAAAAAAAAATTATATCTTACACATACATGATTGAAATGAAATTTTGCTGAAAGAGGACATTTAATTAAGTCTTGCTGCATGATCTCTCCAGCTGAAATTAATCTTTGTTATTGACGATAAAATTTTTCTCTTTTATACTCCAAATGCCGCATTTTCTCATGAACATATATGAATGCAATATAACAATAAACAAATCCAACTGGAAAATGACACATTATTACAAATTCAATGAAGAACTTTCTTACTAACTCTAATTTTATAAACACACACTAAGCTGGTTAATTAAATTCTCTTGAATAGAATATAGCTCGCGCAAAAAAAAAAAAAAAAAAAAAAAAAAAAAAAACCGGCGAGTCTTTATATCTGTGGATAGTAGCAATCAATCCTAATTTCCTAACGCGGTTCATTTGTTCTCCTGTGAACTGTCAGTTTACAAACACTAACTTCACACACAAGCGCCGTATTCGATCATATAGTTTCAGTAAACTTATTCTCACTGGAGATTAACACTCCCTGAATGTATATTATTTCACACGCACAAGCTTCTTTGGTGATCATCGTGTAGACAGATAATCCGTAAGTCTTCACAGCAGCAATAGCTACAGTTCCACTTTTCTAAATATTCCTATACTATCACAGAAGCAATCGCTTACTGTTCATTAAACTATCACAGATGCTTGGCATGCTGTCATTTAACCTATCACAGTAGCTGAGGCATACTGTCCTTCGCACTTCAATTTTTTTTTTAACACTCAATTACTTCATACAGACTTTTCATTTAATATGAAACACTTTCCTTAAAAGTTCCTCTTCTGGTCCACATGGGGAAATAATCCTTTTATTCTTCCAGAATCTGGATATGCTAATAAATACGCACCAGGATTCGGTATATCAACTATTATATATGGACCTGTATAAATTAGATTCCATTTTCTGATGGTCTTCTTCAACCTTGATGACTTGATGTGTCTTCTTAAAAAAATTTTTTGTCCGATATTGAAAATCTGAATCCGTTTGATGTTTCTGTCAAGGATTTCCTTTCGCTGTCTTGCTTTCTCCGTAACATTGATGAGAGCATTGCGAATTTTTTCTTCCCATGACATTTTGGCGTCCTCGAGTTTAGGCAAGTTATCTACCCAAAAGTTTCTTTCGTTATCTCTGAACATCAGTTCATTCGGGGTAAAGTTTGTAGAACTATGAGGTAAATTATTATAAATCTGCTCAAACTCGGTCAAATAGTTTATCCAGGTAGTTTGTTTATCATGACAGTACATGAATCTGTTTAGTTCTCGAAAAACCCGTTCAATTAAATTTCCTTGTGGATGATAGCAAGATGTAAATATCTGTTTTATTCCTAGTTGTGATACTAATTTTCTCCATAAATATCCAGTAAATATCTTCGCACTGTCGGAGATTATAGATTTTGGAATCCCTGCTTGAGGAATGTAGTCATTTACAAACTTTACTGCGGCAGCTCTTGCAGTTGCTGATTTTATAGGATATAGTTTAACATATTTTGTAAACACATCACAGAATCCAATAATGTACTTAACACCACCTCTGGCTCTAGGAAGTGGTCCACAAATATCACATGATATAAGTGATCTTGGTGCTTCAGGTATTATTGAGTTAAGCGCAATTTTATTTCCCTTGTTGTCCGGCTTTGCCTTTTGACAGAGAACACATTTCTGTATGACTTTGTGCACTTTTCGCCTTATATTTGGGAAGTAACAATAATATCTAATCTTATTAGCACACTTTACAACACCAACATGACCCCAGGTCAAATGTGTAAACCAAATTAATCGTTCTTCATATTCTTCGGGAATGCAGACACACCACTTTGGATTCTCAGCCTTCCCAGATTTAAAAAATAAAATATTATTCACAAGCCGGTAGTATTCCAAATTGACCATAGGATTTTGTTGATTGAATTGTCGTATTATAGCATTCCATCGTCGATCCTTCTTCTGAAGCTGAGCCATTGTCTTACATAAATGAATATAATATAACTTGTAATTATTTTCTTGAAGAAGACGCACTGGAAATTCTGCCTTATTATTTGCATCCAGTTCAGGTGTTATTCCTTCTGGAGATCTTGACAACGCGTCAGCTATAATATTTTCTTTTCCGGCTACATGAATAATTTGAAACTGATATTCTTGCAGCGCCAGCGTCCACCTTGACAAGCGAGGATGCAGCAACTTACAAGTTTGTAAAAAGGCTAGTGATTGGTGGTTACAATAAACGGCTATCCTTGAGCCATATACATAATAATTAAACCTTTTCAAAGACCAAATAACTGCTAAAGCTTCCAATTCCGTAGTGGTATATGCTCTTTCACAGGTGGATAAAACTCTGCTAGCAAATGCAATTGGACAAAAGGTTTTTACACCATCGATGTACCTAATTTGAAATAAACAAGATCCTAATCCGACATCTGATGAATCAGTGGCTAAACAGAATCCGACATTCATATCAGGGTAGTATAATAACGGAGCATTTATCAGTTGATCCTTAATTTCACAAAAAGCCTTTTCACAATCATTAGACCATTGCCATGGTACATCTTTCCTCAGGAGCTGGTTTAGTGCTTCAGAGTTCATTGCTTGAGTTTTAATAAATCAACGAAAAAATGAAGCCAAGCCTATAAAGCCTTTCAGTTGTCTTATGTTTCTTGGAGTTGGAAAATTTTTTATCGCACTAATCTTCGCTTCTGTTGGAAGAATGCCTTTTGCATTAATCATATGTCCTAAGAATTTAATTCTCTGTAGAGAAAATTGGGATTTTTTTAGATTTGCAGTTATACCAGTTTGTTTGAACACAGCAAAAATCCTCCTAATAAGTTGTACATGTTCCTCCCAAGTTTTAGAGGCAATTAATAGATTTTCCACAAAAATTGTTATTCGACTACGTAGTTCTAGTCCTAGGGCATAGTCCAATGCAGAAATAAAAACTCCAGAGCTGATATTGAGACCAAACGGAACGACCTTGAACTGATAACTTCTCCCTCCATATATAAAAGCAGTATATTTTCTTGAGTCCTTGTCTAACTGGACTTGCCAGAATGAACATCTCAAATCAATACTGGTTAAATAGGATACATCTTGAAATTTCTGTATTAACTCATCAATGTTCTCCGGATGTGTGTGCACAGGTACTATAATTTTGTTAATTTCCCTTGCATCTAATACCAATTGAACTTTTCCTCCTGGCTTTGGTACAACAAGCAACGGAGAACAGTATGGGCTGTTCGACGCCTTCACTATATCTTAACATTGCCACAGAATTAATTTTGTTTAAAACAGGTTTGCCCCTTTTGTATTCCCTGGCCGACTTTACGGAGCATAAAGCGGCCCTCTTCAGTTTAAATGTCGATTATTATTTCCTCTTGAATCATCTACTACTTCTGTTATGACTGGTTGTTGTTGATGACTGGTTGTGTTATTTGCTTCAAATTGAGGGTCAGAATTTCTGTAATTTCTGTATGCATTATTATTATTTGAAGACTGCTGGTTCTGATAATCTCTTGCATTTCCAAACATTGGGTTGTATCTGCGACCTGTTCGATTGTCTCTGAATCTGCCCCTCGCAGCACAGTTATTGAAATTTCCATTTCCGTTGCAATTGTTTCCGTTGAATCTCTGACTATTCCTAGTACAATAATTATTAAATCCGTTTCCGTTCCGGTTTGCGTTTGGTGCCTCAATCGCTCTCCTCTGCATAACCAGTTGTCTTGGCCGATGTTCATCTTCCTCGATCATATCTATAGTGTCAAGCATAGTCATGAAAGAGTCAAGGTCATGCTCATTAATATACAGCATTCTATTTCTGATGCTGGCCGGAAGTTGAGATTTTAATATGCCAATCACGTCTTGTAGAGGCATAGGCTTATCCCAATACCGCGATTTGTTTACATATTTCTCAAAGTATTTCTTTAAAGACCCACGTGAAAAGGAAAAAGGTTCCGGGTATAATACCTCCTGCCTTAAACGTTCTTGTACTCCTTCAGACCAGTATTTGGATAAAAATGCTCGTTCAAAATCTTCATATGTGTCCCAAGTTGATATCATATCAGATGCCCTTATAGCTCCTGACCCCTGAATATAACCGGTCACGAAACTAACCTTTTGTCAGTCACTCCAATTTTTTGGCAATACTCCCCTAAAACTTCTTATAAACACTACGGGATGAACATTTTTCTTGTCTGGGTTGTAGATCTGGAATTGACGTTGTTTCAACATTTTCTCCTCAGTATTGCTTTTACAATTACAGTCATTATGACTACCCTCATAGTGTTGTGATTGATGTTGATTGCAAAAACAAACGTGTGCATTAATGTCCCTGTCTATACTTGTTCGGGTAAATAATGTAGCTTCAGTGATAGATCTTGTTATGGGTTCATTTCCTTGCGTGGAACACAAATCTTCTCGAGATAGATTTAAAGATCTCTCAATGTTTTCTTTCCATTGTTTAAGTTCTTCGCCTAGTTGTTCTTTGGCTTCTCGAAAACCTTTATTAAATAAATTTTGTTCAGAACTCTCGGTCATAGATTGTATAGCTGCTCTGACTGTATGTTCAATATTGTCTGAAGAAATGCTTTGCCTTTCTAAACTTAACTGCGAGAATTTTCCCGCGAGAATGTTTACCTTATGATCAACCTTGTCTTGTCTCTCCTTTATGTTATTTATGGATTTATCCAAATTTTGGATGTCCTTCGGGATCTTGTCTTGTGATTGTCTCAAATCCTGCATATCTGCTGACATCTCATTTACTTGTTGCTTTAATTCATCTTGAACTTCAACTAATACCGGAATTACCGCCATAGAACATTGCATCTGTTCTTGTGCTTGAACTATCTGTGGGACTGACTCGACCTGCTCTTTAATAGTATCAAGCTTAGTAGCAACATACTCAGTTAGCTCTAGGTGTAACTTCTTCGCATTTTCATTACACTGCTGAGTGACTTGCTCAATTTGAGCAGCTAATTTTAATTCTGTCTTTTCATTCTGAATTTTCAATTCTTCCGCAGTTTTATTTAATTTATCATCAAGTTTCTGAAAACTCTCTATTAATTTATTATTTAATTCCACTTGATTAGCTTCTAATTGCTCCTGGACTTTCACTTCATTGGCTGCTAATTGTTCATTCATTTCCCTTTTAATCTCTATTTGCGCTTTAGTTAATTTCCTTTTAGTCTCTATTTGCACTTTAGTTAATTCCCTTTTAGTCTCTATTTGCGCTTTAGTTAAGTCTGTTACATTTTTGGCTAACAGTGTTAACTGCTGCATGATTACAGTCAATGGGTTTATTTCATCCTGCTCAGACGACATCGAAACACTTAAGCTTTGTTGTGGGGCCTGACTAATGCTGCCGCTAGGCACTACTTCAGTTAAGCTAGCGTCTAATGTTTCACTAACCTCAGAAACAGCTGAGGGCTGTTGTGATTCGCTCTGCTGTTGCATTGACATTTTATAAGCCGCCCTAGTAAGAACCATTAATACACAGAACAACAAATATATAGTCACTCGCATCTGAGTTAATAATGTCACTGACCTAAGCTTTGCATAATACTCACTTATAATAAACACTTCCTATCAAAAGTTCAACCCAATCAATCTGATTCAAACCGATAGACATTTAAATAGTTATTATAAATTTCTATCTACAAAAATTAATTGTATATTGTCTGGCCTGAACGACGTTCTCGTAGGTTGTGGCGAAATTGTGACTTCTCGAACACGCCTCGTCTTCTTTTCTCTCGTGCACATGCAACATAAAATTCACACAATGTTTAAGTAATGCTCAAAAATGAGTCTTGTCACAGTGAAGCCAAATTTAATATTTTTTGTGTGGGATCTAAAAATTTAAAAACCTCTCTCACACCGGCCTGATTTAGCTTCACTGATCAGGATAGTAAAAACATGCGTATATTAAGGGAATTTTCATTGACAAAGCAGGCTTATCACATTCACACAGTTCAATACTGTTCTATCCTGATTAAATTGAGCTTAACTTAAATTCCATAAGGCAGTGAAGCAATTTCGAAGTCTCGGAGCGACGAAAATTGTCAGTCGATCTCCTGGAAACATTTGTAATAATTATTAACTTTCGGTGATCACATGGGGAAGACCGGAGATCTGCTGGTAAGACCGTGTTAGCCTATTTATTTGAAGTAACTGGATATCTTGAGCATACAAAACGGCAGGTTCGTCCAGTGTAAATCAGACATTCCCCACTGATCCCGTGCAACACAGCGTAGTAAGCAGACGCTGTCAATAATAATAAGTTAAATAATACGCAAACACACTTACTTTAATTTAGTTCATGTATTAAATTCCTTCTCATACAGAATCTCATCAAGATGGTGACTAGCCCAACAATACATACATATACATCCTCTTTCTTTTACGACTAATCGGCAAGAAGTCCTCTATTCTTTTTTTTTAAGAGAAAACATAGATAGCAGAGAAGCTATTCCATGGAGTAAATGGACGCTCCAAGGAATAATTGGGCTTGAAACTACTTTGCATTGATAATTGTAAGATAAGAAGAGATATTTCGAGATATGTACTGAGTTATATAATTTATAAAATTTCTGAAAATATCGCGGAGAGACCGCTGCAAGAGACATTACACAGGGATGGTTATATGGGGCAGTACTATAGGGATAACCTGTGGCATTCCATATGTCGCGGTTCCTGGTTCGAGAAGTCTAGGTTGGGCATGTGTGAGATTTTGTTGTTGATGTATTACTTTTGTTACAAATTCTCTCATTATTTTGCTCGCATGAGACTGGTGTGAGTGAGAAGAGTGTGCTTGACTGGTTTTCATTTTGTCGTGAAGTATGTTCTGAGTTTATTAAGTATGGGGGTAAGTTGGTTGGGCCTGGGGTTGTGGTGGAGGTGGACAAGTCGCAGTCTGGGAAAAGGAAATATGGGAGGGGTACGTCTGTGGTTGGTCTCTGGGTGTGGGGGGCTGTTTTGGCAGGGCTTGGGTGTTCGGAGTGCGTTTTTAGTGTTGTGGAGGGGCATGACAGTTCTAGAATCATTTAAAGGGAGTCTACACTCTGTATCGCAGAAGTACCCGGATCATGCTATATTAGTCAGAGGCAACTTCAACCTATCTAGTATAGACTGAGACGTCTATGGATTCATTACAGGTGGTACAGACAAGCCGTCGTGTGAATTACTTTTGAACACATTATCCGAAAACTGACATGACCAGCTAAATTGACAGCCAATGCGTAGTGGAAATATTTTAGATCTGGTAACCATGAACAGACCAGACCTCATTGATGGTGTCAGTGTTGAGTCAGGGATTAGTGATCATGATGTTGTCATTATGACTATGGTTACGACAGTTAAAAAATCGGTCAAGAAGGCTAGGAGAGTATTCTTACTAGAAAGAGCAGATAAGCAGTTGTTAATATCCCACTTAGTAAATGAATCGACTTCATTTGCTTCCGGTACGATGGACGTGGAAGAATTATGGGCAAATTTTAAACACATTGTAAATTATGCATTGGAGAAATATGTGCCAAAAAAGTGGGTTACGGACGGAAAAGACCCACCGTGGTTTAACAGCGCAATTTGGGGAATGCTCAGGAAGCAAAGACAGTTGCACTAGCGGTACAAGAAAGATCGGGAGAATGAGGACAGGCAAAAGTTAGTAGAGATTCGTGCTGCAGTAAAAAGAGCAATGAGCGAAGCATACAACCACAACCACCGTCACACCTTAGCAAAAGCTCTTGCTGAAAACCCAAGGAAATTCTGATCTTACGCAAAATCGGTAAGCGGGTCGAAGGCTTCCATCCAGTCACTCACTGATCAGTCTGGCCTGACAACGGAAGACAGCAAAACGAAAGCTGAAATTTTAAATTTAGCACTTGAGAAATCTTTCACGCAAGAGGATCGTACAAACATACCGTACAGATTCCCGTATGGAGGACATAGTGATAGACATCCCTGGGGTTGTGAAGCAGCTGAATGGATTGAAAATAAATAAATCACCAGGTCCTGATGGGATTCCAATTCGGTTTTACAGAGAGTACTCTACTGCATTGGCTCCTTACTTAGCATGCATTTATCGCGAATCTCTTTCCCAACGTTAAGTCCTGAGTGACTGGAAAAAAAGGGCTGGTGATGCATGTATATAAGAAGGGTAGAAGGAAGGATCCTCAAAATTACAGACCAATATCCTCAACATCGGTTTGTTGCAGGATTCTCGAACATATTCTCAGTTAGAATATAATGAATTTCCTTGAGACAGAGAAGTTGCTATCCACGCAACAACACGGCTTTAGAAAGCATCGCTCCTGCGAAACACAACTCGCCATTTTTTCACATGATATCTTGTGAACCATGGATGAAGGGTATCAGATGGACGCCATATTCCTTGACTTCCGGAAAGCGTTTGACTCGGTGCTCCACTGCAGACTCCTAACTAAGGTATGAGCATATGGGATTGGTTCCCAAATATGTGAGTGGCTCCAAGACTTCTTAAGTAATAGAACCCAGTACGTTGTCCTCGATGGTGAGTGTTCATCGGAGGTGAGGGTATCATCTGGAGTGCCCAGGGTGGTGTGGTAGGTCTGCTGTTGTTTACTATTTACATAAATGATCTTTTGGATAGGGTGGATAGCAATGTGCGGATGTTTGCTGATGATGCTGTGGTGTACGGGAAGGTGTCGTCTTAGAGTGACTGTAGGCGGATACGAGATGACTTGGATAGAATTTATGACTGGTGTAAAGAACGGCAGCTAACTCTAAATATAGATAAATGTAAATTAATGCAGATGAATGGGAAAAAGAACCCCATAATGTTTTAATACTCCATTAGTACTTTACCGCTTGACACAGTCACGTCGATTAAATATTTGGGCCTAACATTGCAGAGTGATATGAAGTGGGACAAGCATGTAATGGCGGTTGTGGGGAAGGGGGATAGTCGTCTTTGGTTCATTGGTAGAATTTTGGGAAGATGCGGTTCATCTGTAAAGGAGACCGCTTATAAAACACTAATATGACCTATTATTGAGCACTGCTCGAGCATTTGGTATCCCTATCAGGTTGGATTGAGGGAGGACATAGAAGCAATTCAGAGGCGGGCTGCTAGATTTGTTACTGCTAGGTTTGATCATCATGTGAGTGTTACGGAAATGCTTCAGGAACTCGGGTGGGAGTCCAATCTTACTGCCACCGACTTATATTTCACGGAAAGACAGCAAAGATAAGATAAGAGAGATTAGAGCTCGTACAGAGGCATATAGGCAGTCATTTTTTCTTTGTTCTGTTTGGGAGCGGAACAGGGAGAGAAGATGATAGTTGTGGTACAAGGTACCCTCCGCCACGCACCGTATTGTGGATTGTGGAGTATGTATGTAGATCTAGATGTAGACGTAGTTTCCACCATATTTGTGACGTCATGGGTCAAAGGAGACAGTTGGAATTGAATGCTTCTGTATTTCCGATCCAGAAAGAGTGAAACATTATAAAAACTACTGCACTGTTTTAAGAAAAGTTATTGAAAAGTCCAAAATATATATGCATTATGTCTGGGATTAGTGCATCCGACAACAACATTAAAACAATTTATAATATTGTTAAGTGGGAAACAGAGTAGCTAAGAGAAGAGGAAGACTGTATTTCTATCAAACTCAGTGCAAAGTTTGTTAACAAGAAGTCAGAAGCAGAAAACAATGGTAACAATCATTTTTAAGTGTTTTAGAGAAAATAGGATTTAGCCATTCATTAGAAAATGCAAGGCTGTATGTGAAAGAGGCAATACCTACGCAATTTGATAAAACTGAAATTCAACCCACCTCTCCTACTAAAATGAGGAAAATAATAAATTCACTCAAAGGTAAAAGCTCACTTGGAATTGATGGCATTTTCAACAGAGTACTAAAAGATTGTTCCCAACAGATAAGTATGATTCTCAGCCACATACGTAGCAGCTCACTGAAACAGGGCATTTTTTCATATAGACTAAAATAGAAGGGGATATGTTTCTTGCTAACAACTACTGCCCAATCTCACTTCTGACAGCTTTATCTGAAATTTTTGAAAAAAATAATGTATTCAAGAGTAACATCACATATTTGTAAAAATAAAGTATGGTACTAACAAAATGTCAATTTGGTTTTGAAATTAACAGTACAGATAGTCTGCAAAAATCAGGAGAGTCCTCTAACTGGGGAGGTATCAAGAATAGTGTCCCACAGGGTTCAGTTTGAGTCCCTTTTTGTTCATAATATATATCAATGACTTGCCACTCTATATCCATGAAGATGCAAAGCTAGTTCATTTTGCTGATGATATAAGTATGGTAACCACACCCAACAAACAAGAATCACCTGAGGAAATTGTAAATAATGTATTTCGGGAAATTATGAAGTGGTTGTCTGCAAATGGACTGTCACTAAATTTTGAGAAAACACAGTATATACAATTCTGTACACTAAAGCAAATGGCATAAAACCATTTATAAATATAGACTATGAACCAAAGTCTGTTGCTAATTCTGGGTGTGTGCAGTGATGGTAAATTGAATTGGGAGAAACACATTGATGATCTGATGGAACAGTTAGGTTCAGCTACTTATGCTATTAGGGTTAGTGCAAATTTTGCTGACAAACATATCAGTAAATTAGCTTACTATGCCTATTTTCACTCATTGCTTTCATATGGCATCATATTTTGGGGTAATTCTTGATTAAGAGAAAAAGTATTCATTTCACAAAAGCATGTAATCAGAATGATAGCTGCAGCCCACCCAAAATCACCTTGCAGTCATTTATTTAAGATACTCAGGATATTCACAGTACCTCCTCAATACATACATTTACATACGAAATTTGTTATTAATAACCCACCCCATTCAAAAATTACTGTATAGTGCATAGGTACAACACTAAAAGAAAGTTGATCGTCACTATTTTGGGTTAAATCTTACTTTGGCACAGAAAAGGGTAACCTATGCTGCCACAAAAATCTTTGGTCATTTGTCAAATTGCATTAAAAGTCTGAAATAAGCAATCCAACATTTAAAAACAAGTTTTAAAAAATTTCTGAATGACAACTCTTACTCAATAGATGAATTTTTAGATATGAAGCAGTAAAAATAATTGTGTACAGAAAAATTATGTTAAAGTGACTTGATTCACATCATTATGAAATGTCACATTCATGATCTTTGGAATAAGTGTTTAATTATGTATGTAGGATGTATCTGAGGCTGTCGTTCTTGTGGATTGTTTGGTGGTTTGCTATGCTGCGGATAATTGTACTGTTCGGTGTTGGTTTTCTATACACTGAAAACCAGTGTTCATATTTTTTTGGTTTCTGTTGTGATGTCAAGTAAATCTATGTATCTGTGTCTTCAGTTTCAAGGGAGAAGGGTATTTTTGGGTGACCAGTATTGATGGCTCTGTGTATTCTGAGCATCCAATCATGTGTTTCATCTGTCGAGCAAATTATGTCATCAACATAACTGTACCAGTATATTACTTTGTACTGTTTTGTTTTTATTATTTCTCCAAAGATTTTGTTTTCAAGGTGGTTAAGGAAGATGTTGGCCAGTAGGCCATTTATCGGTGACCCCATGTAGGATGTAGAATTCATCTATAACTCTAAAATAGTTTTAACCTGTGATTACCTTCAAAATGGTAGAGACTTCCTGTGAATGTGTTTTTGGTATTATATTTGTGCAGCCATCTGGTGGTAGAATGGCTGAAACTATGGAAATTAGCAGACACATTATCCCCACAAAAGAGAACAGTTCTAAACTGCTGTCAATCCATGCATGCGCAGTAGGCAGCAATGACTCACATGAAGGATCTACCACAGTGCCTTCAGCTTGTTGTCTGTATATTGTTAGGCAGCTAGTGCTTAATGTTTGGTTTTAAATGTTGGATATTTTGCACATTTTTATTATTTATTTTTTTTCTCCAATAAGTAGGTTTCATAATTGCAGGAAAAGATCTGCTCTTGCAGTAGACTTTTTTAATTTGCTAACAGTGTTTCCCTTTTCTATGAAGATCTCTTTACTTTTCCAATATGCAGTATATATGTTTCGCATAGTCATGCATGCTTCTATAACATTGCATTTCTATTCTAGCCATTGGCAATTTGCGCTTCCTGTCAATCTCATTTTTTAGGTATCTGTAATTCCTTTTGTCTGATTAATTTGTTGCATTTTTACATTTTCCCCTTGAGTTACTTATCTTCAATAACCAATACATTGACCAAGGATGTCTATTGAACTTTGTCTTTTTGCTTATTTGATTATCTGTTAATCTCACTATTTTGTCTTTAAAAGCTACCCATTTGTATTATATTTCTTTCCCCTGTTTTAGTCAACCATTGCCTACTTATGCTCCCTTTCAAAGTTTCAACAACTCTAAAACCAGATTTTCCCATGGAAATTTTTTATAATTGAAAATTTCATTTTGAAATCTCTGTCTTACTACTACATTATAAGTGTGAAACTTTCTAGTGTGTACTTTGTACAACTAATTGTAAGTTAAGAACAGAAGACCCATCAACAGCTCTCAACTTCTCTCAGAAGCCAGTGTAATCACAAAAATAATTTGAAATCATCACATGCGCCTACATATTGAGCCCTACTTGGTAACAGAATGACATACTACCATAGTTTACTTTTTCATACAACTGCGTCACCTTAAAACTCTGGAAGAGTATCATTTGTCTACTTTTCCCCAGCATGATTGATATTACTGTAAGCTCCAATACTACAGTCATTAGTTTCCTCAGCATTAATTCCTTCTGTAATTGTCATTTTAATATATCAAATGGTGGAAAATCCGGGATGGAATAATGACAGAATTATGAAAAATATAGATTGGCACTCACCATACAGTGGAGATGTTGGGCTGCACATAGGAAGAACAAAAAGACTGCCAAACATTTAAGCTTTCAGCCAAAAAGGCCATCACTGATGTGCTGTAGTGGGTGCAGGAAAGTGGGTAGGAGAGTGGAAAACAATGGCTAATGAAGGCTGAGGTCAAAAGGGTTACAGGAACATAGGATATACTCCAGAGGGAGTTCTCATCTGCGCAGTTCAGAAAAACTGATGTTGGTAGGGAGGATTGTGGCACAGGCTGTGAAGCAGTCATATAAAATGAAGAATGTTGTGTTGGGTGGTGACTCAGCAACTGGGTGGCCCAGCTGTCTCTTGGGCACTGTTTGCTGGTGACCATTCACATTCAGACAGACAGATTGTTGGATGCTAGGCCCACACAGAACACATCACAGTGGTTGCAGCTTAGCTTGTAGATAACATGACTTGTTTCACAGGTTGCTCTGCCTCTAATGGGATAGGTGAGGCTTGTGACAAGACTGGAGTAGGTGGTGGTGGGAAGAAGTATGGGACAGGTCTTGAATCGAGGCCTATTACAGTGGTATTAGCTCTGAGGCAACAAGTTGGGAGCAGGGGTTGTGTCTGGATGAATGAGGATATTGTGTAGCTTTGGCAAGTGGCAGAATACTACTGTGTGGGAGGGGTGGGAAGGATTGCGGCTAGCACAGCCCCCATTTCGAGGCATGACAAGAGGCAATTGAAACCGTGGCAGAGCATGTGATTCAGTTGCTCCAGTCCTGGATGGTACTGAGTCATATGGGGAATGCTCCTCTGTGGTGAGATGATGGGACTTTTGTAGATGGAGGTTGACTGGAGAGATAAGGCATGGGAGATCTGTTTGAGTTCGAGGTTGGTAATGTAATTACAGTTTGTATATTTCAAGTGGGATTGTTCATCATTACAGATGCAGTGGCCACAGGTGACTAGGCTTTATGAAATGAGTGGCAGCTGTTGAAGTGAAGGTATATCTCACGGTTAGAAGAGTTGATATGGATGGATGTACAGAAATAGTAGCCATCTTTAAGAGGAGGTCAATATCAAGGAAGGTGCCCTGTTGGGTTGAGGAGGACCAGATGAAGTGAGTGCAGGAGCAGGTGTTGAGATTACGTAGGAATGTGGATAGCGCACAGGGCCCTCACAACTCGATCCAGATTATAAAGATGTCATCAATGAATGTGAACCAGGTAAGGTGTTTGGTATTCTAGGTGGTTAGAAAAGATTCCTCCACATGGCCCGTGAATATGTTGGCATAGGAAGCTGCCATGCGGGTGCCCACTGCCATACCCTGTATTTGTTTGCTGGTGATGCCATCAAAGGAGAAGTAATTGTGGGTAAGGATATAGCTGGTCATTGTAACTAGGAAGTAGGTTGTAAGCGTGAAATCCATTGGGCATTGGGAAACGTAGAGTTCAATAGTGGCTAGGCCAAGGACATTAGGAATATTAGTGTTAAGGGAGGTGGCAATAATAGTGACAAGTGGGATACCATGTGGTGCCACCAGTGCACTCACAATCTTTTTACTTCTCTCGTCATCCACTGGCCCCTGCCTCCCCTCCCCCTTCCCTACCTTCTGTCTAAGCTCCTGACTTCACCTAGCTGCCCTACCATTTCTCTACCTTGTCCATGTATGCTCCGATAAGTAGCACTTAACCTTCCCCCACTCCTGCCCTGCTACCGCGCCCCCTTCTCATCCCAGCCCCCTCCATACCACTACTACCCAGACTGCTTCTCCCATCATGCACTGCTGCTCACAGTCTGGCCTGAGCACTCAGAGACTGTGGTCATGTGTATGTGAATTGTGATTGCATGTATGTGTTGTCTAATACTGATTAAGACCTCTTGGCCAAAAGCATACTCGTCTGATAGTCTTTTTGTTCTGCGTATCTGCTACCAACATCTGTGCTATGTGGCGAGTAGTAATCTGTCCTTTACATAATATTGTCATTTTAACATACCTCAGTAGTATTTTCAGCAGTGCATTGTGCACATGTGTTTGTTGAGCCCATCTGCCTACTCTTACGGCTTTGCTCCATAATCAGTCCATCATTAACAGGAAAAAGCAGTAATGGTGTCGTATTTACATTGTGGAACATGTAAAGGTCAATTCAGATCTCCCAGACATTACATCCACTCTGAAATTTAACAGCACATGTATATAAGCATTTTGATGCTTGCTTAAAACCATAGTTTTCAACAATTTGCTTACAGGTCCCTTATTATTGTCGTAGCATTCTGACTGATGCATTAAAATTCTATCTTCAAAAATACCATTTAGAAATGCAGACCTTATATAAAATTGTTTCATGTCCCAGATGTTGCTGCAGGACTAAATGTGCCAGTATAACCTAATCCAAATCACTATACACGCGCATTTGACTTTATCAAACCACTTTATCATATGCATTTAATGCTCACATCACAGTCCAGTATATTTGTACCATATTTATAAAAGAATTATAGCCCCTCATCATTAAAGTCTTCCTCTTAGTTTTATACATAATTATATTATTTTCATTTCTGGAAGTATCCATGCTCCTACATCTGTGCTCAGCAAACCACAGTGAAGTGCATAGCATGGTATTGTGCATTGCACCAACTATTAAGGCCTCTTGCTGTTACGATCACATTTGGAGTGTGGAAGAATCATCACTTGAACACTGGTGCACACTGTAATCCTGTCTTTGTGATCTCAGTGGAATCAGTATTTTGGGTCTTATAAAATATTTCTAGATTCATCGAAGTTGCTTCTTGAAATTTTCTAAGCTGCCTCTTATAGGATAGTGTGCATCTGTCTTCAAGCAACTGCTAGTTAATTTTCTCAGCACATCTGTAACACTCTCCTATGGGACAAAGGAACCTGTGACCATTTGTGCTTCCCTTTTTGCATGGGTTCAGTATCCACAGTTAGCCCTATTTGATATGGGTCACTCACACTTAAGCAATATTGTATGGTGAGTTGCACGAGAATTTTACAAGCAGTCTCTTCGTAGAACTGCAACGCATTCTCTGTTAATGCGCATTGACAAAATTGCACTCGATGATTAAAGTCATCACCATGTAATTGCTGATGTAGCGACACATGAAACGGGTGAAAGTGGTGACGATGCAGTATGCGCATACTTTGACTCAGTCCACCGGCTCTCGCAATGTCCCATGTACTCATGTGTGGGTTCATGGTAACAGCAGCTAACACACCAACTGCACCCGCTTCCCCTGTGACGGGCCTGTTACAGACCCATTTGCGTGCTACGACCATACCTGTTGCATACAGTTGGCGGTAGATGTTTTGCAATGTGCGGCATGTTGGATGCTCTCTGTCTGGGTACCGTTCTGCATACACCCTGCAGGCTTCAGCTGCATTTCGTCGACACTCGCCATAGATGAGTATCATCTCCTCCTTTTCAGAGTTCGAATACACCATGGTCGCAGTTCCAACAACACTACACTATCACAGATGTCTGGTAACACTGTGTACTACAGTTGGTCTGCGTGCAGAGACGAATGCAGAATAACAATAGCAGCAAGCGCTACATGTGGACACTGCGACAGCTAGACCAAACTACAACAGTGCACTACAGCCACACTCGTAAACACGGTCGTCATCATAAACATGTCCCTGCAGATGCTGCTGGCCGACCGTGGCCCGTGTTTGTTACAACACGCAACTGAACGTTGGAGATTTCAAGCGTCAACTTTGGGTTACAATATCTCCAGATGTAATTAACATTTTACAATGCAACAAATGGCACTGATTACATATTTGTTTATATGTTCAGATGTGCTAACAAAACTAACGTGGTTCCATTTAAAAAAATGTAGGTTTGTGTTAAAAAACATATGTCCGTGCATTTTTGTATGGTTTGTATTAAACAATTACACTAGCCCCTCTCCTCACGTTCAGTCTGGAATCGGTTCGTCAGTATTTGATGTGGTTTATGAAATATATCTAGTGGTAACGTTAGGTGACTTACCCTGTATATTGTTCACACTGGGACCATGAAGATAATGAGTAGAATAATTACTGTACACAGAGGCATTCAAACAACCATTCTTCCTGAATCTGTATATCATTGGAATAATTGGTAAAATGGGATGTACTCTCTGCCATGCAACACCTCACGGTGGTTTGGAGAGTATAGACGTAGATGTAGATATAGAGTGTAACCTACAGATGCAGAAGTAACTTCAGATATGCTGCCGAGAGGTGTGTAAGGATTCTTGCTGTTCATATGATATATTTATGACTTTGCAGAAAATACTGA
Source organism: Schistocerca americana (assembly GCF_021461395.2). Lineage (NCBI taxonomy): Eukaryota > Metazoa > Arthropoda > Insecta > Orthoptera > Acrididae > Schistocerca > Schistocerca americana. The sequence goes on from NC_060125.1 coordinate 390,768,924, forward strand.
CAGTAACCTTAGAATTTTTTCTGCTGCTGTAGTTTACAATAAATTATTGCCTGAAAAAAAGTTGCACAAATATTCTGTCACATTACTGATAACATTCCAACGTGGTACAAAGATTGGAAACTTGCTTTAAATGTTCATATATGTAAAATTCAACAGCTAAAAAAATGAAAAAATGTAGGATACTATGACTACAATATACATAAGTCACAGTGGGAATCAGTGAATGCATACAATGATTTGGGTGTAGCAGACTGTATGTATATGAACTGGAACAGTCATTGTTGTTGTTGCTGTTGTTGTTGTTGTTGTTGTGGTCTTCAGTCCTGAGACGGGTTTGATGCAGCTCTCCATGCTACTCTATCCTCTGCAAGCTTCTTCATCTCCCAGTACCTACTGCAACCTACATCCTTATGAATCTGCTTAGTGTATTCATCTCTTGGTCTCCCTCTACGATTTTTACCCTCCACACTGCCCTCCAATACTAAACTGGTGATCCCTTGATGCCACAGAACATGTCCTACCAATCGATCCCTTCTTCTAGTCAAGTTGTGCCACAAACTTTTCTTCTCCCCAATCCTATTCAACACTTCCTCATTAGTTATGTGATCTACCTAACTAATCTTCACCGTTCTACTGTAGCACCACATTTCGAAAGATTCTATTCTCTTCTTGTCCAAAACACTTATCGTCCATGTTTCACTTCCATACATGGCTACACTCATACAAATACTTTCAGAAGTGACTTCCTGACACTTAAATCTATACCCGATGTTAACAAATTTCTCTTCTTCAGAAATGCTTTCCTTGCCACTGCCAGTCTACATTTTATATCCTCTCTACTTCGACCATTATCAGTTATTTTGCTCCCCAAATAGCAAAACTCCTTTACTACTTTAAGTGTCTCATATCCTAATCTAATTCCCTCAGCATCACCTGACTTAATTCGACTACATTCCATTATCCTCGTTTTGCTTTTGTTGATGTTCATCTTATATCCTCCTTTCAAGACACTATCCATTCTGTTCAACTGCTCTTCCAAGTCCTTTGCTGTCTCTGACAGAATTACAATGTCGTCGGCGAACCTCAAAGTTTTTATTTCTTCTCCATGGATTTTAATACCTACTCCAAATTTTTCTTTTGTTTCCTTCACTGCTTGCTCAATATACAGATTGAATAACATCGGAGAGAGGCTACACCCCTGTCTCACTCTCTTCCCAACCACTGCTTCCCTTTCATACCCCTCGACTCTTATAACTGCCATCTGGTTTCTGTAGAAATTGTAAATAGCCTTTCGCTTCCTGTATTTTACCCCTGCCACCTTTAGAATTTGAAAGAGAGTATTCCAGTCAACATTGTCAAAAGCTTTCTCTAAGTCTACAAATGCTAGAAACGTAGGTTTGCCTTTCCTTAATCTAGCTTCTAAATTAAGTCGTAGGTTCAGTATTGCCTCACGTGTTCCGATATTTCTACGGAATCCAAACTGATCTTCCCCGAGGTGGGCTTCTACTAGTTTTTCCATTTGTCTGTAAAGAATTTGCGTTAGTATTTTGCAGCCTTGACTTATTAAACTGATAGTTCGGTAAATTTCACATCTGTCAAGACCTGCTTTCTTTGGAATTGGAATTATTATATTCTTCTTGAAGTCTGAGGGTATTTCGCCTGTCTCATACATCTTGCTCACCAGGTGGTAGAGTTTTGTCAGGACTGGCTCTCCCAAGGCTGTCAGTAGTTCTAATGGAATGTTGTCTACTCCCGGGGCTTTGTTTCGACTCAGGTCTTTCAGTGCTCTGTCGAACTCTTCACGCAATATCATATCTCCCATTTCATCTTCATCTACATCCTCTTCCATTTCCATAATATTGTCCTCAAGTACATCGCCCTTGTATGGACCCTCTATATACTCCTTCCACCTTTCTGCTTTCCCTTCTTTGCTATGAACTGGGTTTCCATTGGAAATCTTGATATTCATACAAGTGGCTCTCTTCTCTCAAAAGGTCTCTTTTATTTTCCTGTAGACAGTATCTGTCTTACTCCTAGTGAGATAAGCCTCTACATCCTTACATTTGTCCTCTAGCCATCCCTGCTTAGCCATTTTGCACTTCCTGTCAATCTCATTTTTGAGACGTTTGTATTCCTTTTTGCCTGCTTCATTTATTGCATTTTTATTATTTCTCCTTTCATCAATTAAATTCAATATTTCTTCTGTTACCCAAGGATTTCTACTAGCCCTCATCTTTCTACTTACTTGATCCTCTGCTGGCTTCACTATTTCATCCCTCAAAGCTACCCATTCTTCTTTTACTGTATTTCTTTCCCCCATTCCTGTCAATTGTTCCCTTATTCTCTCCCTGAAACTCTCTAGAAACTCTGGTTCTTTCAGTTTATCCAGATCCCATCTCCTTAAATTCCCACCTTTTTGCAGTTTTTTCAGTTTTAATCTAGAGTTCATAACCAATAGATTGTGGTCGGAGCCCACATCTGCCCCTGGAAATGTCTTACAATTTAAAACCTGGTTCCTGAATCTCTGTCTTACCATTATATAATCTATCTGAGACCTTCCAGTACCGCCAGGATTCTTCCATGTATACAACCTTCTTTTATGATTCTTGAACCAAGTGTTAGCTATGATTAAGTTGTGCTCTGCGCAAAATTCTACCAGGCGGCTTCCTCTTTCGTTTCATACCCTCAATCCATATTCACCTACTACGTTTCCTTCTCTTCCTTTTCCTACTGACGAATTCCAGTCACCCATGACTTTTTAATTTTTGTCTCCCTTCACTATCTGAATAATTTCTTTTATTTCATCATACATTTCTTCAATCATACATTTCTTCAATTTCTTCATCTGCAGAGCTAGTTGGCATATAAACTTGTACTACTGTGGTAGGCATGGGCGTCGCATCAATCTTGGCCACAATAATGCGTTCACTATGCTGTTCGTAGTAGCTTACCTGCACTCCTATTTTTTTATTCATTATTAAACCTACTCCTGCATTACCCCTATTTGATTTTGAGTTTATAACCCTGTAGTCACCTGACCAGAAGTCTTGTTCCTCCTGCCACCGAACTTCACTAATTCCCACTATATCTAACTTTAACCTAACCATTTCCCTTTTTAAATTTTCTAACCTACCTGCCCGATTAAGGGATCTGACATTCCACGCTCCGATCCGTAGAATGCCAGTTTTCTTTCTCTTGATAACAACATCCTCTTGAATAGTCCCCACCCGGAGATCCGAAAGGGGGACTATTTTACCTCCGGAATATTTTACCCAAGAGGACACAATGATCATTTAACCATACAGTAAAGCTACATGCCCTCGGGAAAAATTACGGCTGTAGTTTCCCCTTGCTTTCAGCCGTTCGCAGTACCAGCACAGCAAGTCCGTTTTGGTTAGTGTTACAAGGGCAGATCAGTCAATCATCCAGACTGTTGCCCCTGCAACTACTGAAAAGGCTGCTGCCCCTCTTCAGGAACCACACATTTGTCTGGCCTCTCAACAGATACCCCTCCGTTGTGGTTGCACCTACATTACGGCTATCTGTATTGCTGAGGCACACAAGCCTCCCCACCAACGGCAAGGTCCATGGTTCATGGGGAAGGGAACAGTCATATGGGTTCAATAATATGTAAAGTAGGGGGCAAAACAGTTCGCTGGGAAATACTATGGAAATGCAATCAGTCTACAAAGGAGACAGCTTGTAAAATTCTCGTGCAACTCACCATACAATATTGCTCAAGTGTGAGTGACCCATATCAAATAGGTCTAACTGTGGATACTGAACCCATGCAAAGAAGGGCAGCACAAATGATCACAGATTTCTTTGACCCACAGGAAATTGTTACAGATGTGCTGAGAAAACTAACTAGCAATTGCTTGAAGACAGATGCACACTATCTCGTAAAAGGCTGCTTAGAAAATTTAAAGAAGCAACTTTGATGAATCTAGAAATATTTTATAACACCCAAAATATTGCTTCCACTGAGATCACAAAGACAGGACTACAGTGTGCACCAAGATGTTCAAGCAATGATTCTTCCACACTCCAAAGGCGATTGTAACAGCAAGAGGCCTCAGTAATTGGCTCAATGGACAATGCCATGCTATGCACTTCACTGTGGTTTGCTGAGCACAGATGTAGAAGCATGGAAACTTCCAGAAATGAAAATAATACAAATATGTATAAAACTAAGAGGAAGATTTTAATGACGAGGAGCTATAATTCTTTTATAAATATGGTACGAATATACTGGACTGTGATGAGTTCATTAAATGCAAATGATAAACTGGTTTGATAAAGTCAAACCTCAGGGTCGCCACCTGAATGCCGAGCCCCTGAGGGCAAAGTCAAATGTGTGTGTATAGTGATTTGGAATAGGTTATACTGACACATTTAGTCCCACAGCAAGATCTGAAACATGACTGGGACATGAAACAATTTATAGGACTGAATTTCTAAACGGTATTTTTGAAGAAGGAATTTTAATGCATAAGTCAGAATGCTATGACAGTAATAAGGGACCTGTAAGCAAATTGTTGAAAACTATGGTTTGAAGCAAGCATCAAAATTCTGATATACATGTGCTGTTAAATTTCATAGTGAATGTAATGTCTGGGACATCTGAATTGATCTTTACATGTTCCACAACGAAAATACGACACCATTACTGCTTTTTCCTGTTGACAACGGACTGATTATGGAGCAAAGCCGTAAGTGTGTAGGCAGATGGGCTCAACAACAAAAAGCTGGTCAGTATACAGTGTTCATGCCTTTAGGGGGTACACCACCACAACAGGTGCACTTTGGCATATATAAATACCGGCTGTCAGGCCAATCACAGAATTATTCAAATCTGTACGTCATTGAGTAGTCAATAATCATTGTATCAACCCCAGCTGACGTCCAGACACTGCATGATAAGCTGGGGATCAAATTGAGGCCCTCCCAGCTTCTAGGCCTCTGGGATCACATAGCCAGATGTCACTCACCTCAGCTGGACAACTATGTCTGCCTCACTAGCAGCGAAACAAAATAAGTCAGCCACATCAGCACATGACACAATGCTGCTGCACAATGTCTACTGTGCAAGGCTGCTCTGTGCTTGGGTCATGCCGAGTGCCATCTCTACAACAATGCTTCTCCACTGTGAGATCAAAACCTGACCACATCATGGAATATGGATGCTGTGGATCAATGTCACACTCGCTACATGATGAGAGTGCACAACTGCAGCTGCAGTAAAATTGTTGAAATGATAAAGAATTTGTATGCATGCCACCTGTCTTGCTTTGGCCACTTTACGCATCTGACAGACTCCTGTAGTGTTCATCTACCCATCATTCCCCCAACTCTCAGGTGTAGGGAGCTGGATGCCATCCTGATAACCTGAAGAACACCTTTCCACCCATTGGTAGTGGACATTTGTTGCTAATCTGCTACAACGAGCTCTGCTGATTGAGAGAGCAAATTTATTGAACAGTTGGCTAATTGCTTCCACATCACTGTAGACGATCTGGATTACTACCAAGGTTTATAAATCAAGAACTTAGACAATTGGATTCAAATAAATCAGTCTGCATTTAAGATGAGGATATTACAGAAATGTGGCATGATGGATCAAAATCATTATTTTTACCAACAGAAACAAGATAGAAAGCAGGTGGGTCACTGGCTTTCAATAATGCTTAACTCTATTTAGGAATACTTGCAAATCTGATGAACTAAAATACAGCCCACAACACAAAATTTATTGTACGCAGTTAATCTAGCTTTGACAGTTCAAGATGCAGAAACACAGGTGCATCATGCACTGCTGAAAATAATACTTAGGTATAGTAAATTGACAGTATTATGAAAAGGACAGATTGCTACTCACCATATAGCACAGATGTTGGTAGCAGCTACGCAGAACAAAAAGACCATCAAACGAGGCTTTTGGCCAGAAGGTCTTAATCAGCATTAGACAACACAAACATGCAATCACAAATCACACACACATGACAACAGTCTCTGAGTGCTCAGCCCAGTCTGTGAGCAGCAGTGCATGATGGGAGAAGCAGTCTGGGTAGTAGTGGTGGTATGGAGGGGGCTAGAATGAGGAGGGGAGAGGTAGCAGGGCAGGAGTGGGGAAGGGTAAAGTGTTACTTATGGGAGCATACATGGACAAGGTAGAGAGAGGGTAGGGAAGCTAGGTGAAGTCACGAGCTTAGACAAAAGGTAGAGAAAGGGGAGGTAGGGGGCAGTGGATAATGAGAGAAGTAAAAAGATGGTGAGTGCATTGGTTGTACCACATGGTATCCCACTTGTCACTACCATTGCCACCTCCCTTAACACTAATATTCCTAATGCCCTTGGCCTTGCCACTATTGAACTCTACGCCCAATGGATTTCATGCCTACAACCTACTTCCTAGTTACAATGACCAACTATATCCTCACCCACAATTACTTCTCCTTTGAAGGCATCACCAGCAAACAAATACAGGGTATGGCAATGGGCACCCGCATGGCAGCATCCTATGCCAACATATTCATGGGCCATGTGGAGAAATCCCTTCTAACCACCTAGAATACCAAACATCTTACCTGGTTCACATTCACTGATCACATCTTTATGATCTGGATCGAGTTGTGAGGTCCCTGTGCCTTATCCACATTCCTCCTGAATCTCAAGACTGATGTCTGTACAAACTGTAATTACATTACCAACCTCGTACAAAAACAGATCTCCCATGCCTTATCTCTCACCACAGAGGAGCATTCCCCACGTGACTCAGTACCATCCAGGACTGGAGCAACTAAATCACATGCTCTGCCATGGTTCCAACGGAGTCTTGTCATGCCCTGCAATGGGGGCTGTCCTAGCCGCAATCCTTCCCACTTCTCCCACACAGTAGTATTCTGCCGCTTGCCAAAACTACACAATATCCTCATCCATCCATACACAACCCCTGGTCCCAACTTCTTGCCTCAGAACTAATATCACTGTAATAGACCTAGATTCAAGACCTGTCCCATACAGAAGGAATTAATTCTGAGGAAACTGATGACTGTAGTATTGAAGCTTACAGTAATATCAATCATGCTGGGGAAAAGTAGACAAATGATACTCTTCCTGAGTTTCAAGGTGATGCAGTTGTATGAAAAAGTAAACTATGGTAGTTGTTGGTTGTGGTTAGTGTTTAACGTCCCATCGACAACAAGGTCATTAGAGACGGAACGCAAGCTCGGGGTAGGGAAGGAGTGGGAAGGAAATTGGCCGTGCCCTTTCAAAGGAACCATCTCGGCATGTGCCTGAAACGATTTAGGGAAACCACAGAAAACCTAAATCAGGATGGCTGGAGACGGGATTGAACCGTCGTCCTCCCGAATGCGAGTCCAGTGTGCTAACCACTGCGCCACCTTGCTCGGTAAAACTATGGTAGTATGTCATTCTTTTACCAAGTAGGGTATGTAGATATATGTGATGATTTCAAATTATTTTTGAGGTTACATTGGCTTCTGAAAGAAGTTAAGAGCTATTGATGGGACTTCTGTTCTTAACTTACAATTAGTTGTACAAAGTACACACTAGAAAGTTTGATTTGTAATGTAATAGTAAGAAACAGATTTCAAAATGAAATTTTCAATTGTAAAACATTATCAGGGGCAAATCTGGTTTTAGAGTTGCTGAGACTTTCAAAGAAAGCATTAAGTAGGCCATGGTTGACTAAAACAGGGGAAAGAAATACAAGACAAATGGGTAGCTTTTAAAAACAAAATAGTGAGACCAACATAGAATCAAATAAGCAAAAAGACAAAGTTCAATAGACATCCTTGGATAATGTATTAGTTATTGAAGATAAGTAACTCAAGGAGCAAATGTAAAAATGCAACAAATGAATCAGATAAAAGGAATTACAGATATCTAAAAAATGAGATTGACAGGAAGCGCAAATTGCCAATGGCTAGAATAGAAATGCAATGTTATAGAAGCATGCATGACTATGCGAAACATATATACTGCATATTGGAAAAGTAAAGAGATCTTCATAGAAAAGGGAATCACTGATAGTAAATTAAGAGCTCAGGTAGCAAGAACATACTAAACAAAGAATGGAATATCAAAAGTTGAAATGAATATGTACACTAAGGGAAAGAAACTTGAAGGCAGAAGAACTTATAGAGAAGCACAAATAGATGAAGTTGAGGTGTGATATGATTCTGTAAGTGAATTTGACAAAACACTGAAAACGTTAAGTTGAAAGAGGCCCCTCAGAATTACTGTGGTCCTTGAGGAAACAAGTCATGACAAAACTATTCTACCTGGTATGCCAAGATATATGAGATAGATAAATTACTGCTGGACTTTACGAGGAACGTAATTGTACAAATTCCAAAGAAAGCAGTTGCTGATATGTGTGAATATTATTGAACTAGTATATTACTGAACTATTGTTATTAAGTCATTTCTGCAAAATAAGTACACAAATTATTTACAGAATCATGGAAAACTGGTGGAAATTAATCAGTTTGGTTATCAGGGAAATGCAGGAACATACGGGGTAGTGAAGACCCTATCATTTCTCTTAGGTTAAAACATTTCTATATTTAGAGAAAGAGTTTGACAATGTTGACTGGAATACAAATACAGGAATCAGAATGTAGTTACAAGGCCGCAGAGGTAAAATACAAGGAGCAGTTGGTTATCTACAACTTACATTGACATCAGACTGTAGTTATAAAAGTTGAAGGGCATGAAAGGAAAGTAGTAGCTGAGATGGTAGTGAGAAAGTGTTAGCCTCTCCCCAATGTTTTTCAATATTTAAATCAAGCTAGCTGTAGAGGAAACCAGGGAGATATTCACACAAGACATTAAACTTCAAGGAAAAGAAATAAAAACTTTTTGAGGCCTGCTAAGAACATCATAAAGACAGCAAAGGAATCAGAAGAGCAGTTAATGGAATAGACAGTGATTTGGAAAGAGGTTATAACATTAGTATCAACAGAAGTAAAATAAGGGTAATAGCATGCAGTCCAATTAAATCAAGTAATGGTGAAGAAATTAGATTAAGAAATTAGGCATTAAAAGTAGTTGGTGAGTTTTGCTATTTGGCCAGCAAAATAATTCATGATTGCATAAGTATGGAAGATGCAAACTGGCAATAGAGAGAAAAGCATTTCTGAGAAAGATAAATTTGTTAATATCCCACATAAATTTAAGTTTTATGAAGCATTTTCTGAATATACTTGTCTGGAGTATAGCCTTGTGTGGAACTGAAATATAGATGATAAACATTTCAGACAAGAAAAGAACTGAAGCATTTGAAATTAGTTGTTACAGAAGGATCTGGACACTAGGTGAATAGATCAAGTAACTAATGAGGTACTGAATCAAAATGGAGGAAAAAGAAATTTGTGGCACAATTTCACCAAAAGAAGGGACTGGAGTAGAACACATCTGAACCACCAGCCAATCTCCAACTAATGGTGAAAATGACTGTACAAATTTTAAACAACTGTTCCTTGAATGTGGCATCAAATTGCTGCTTTAAGGCATCTCATGTATCACTAACTGTTTCCTTTTTCATTACCATTGATACACTTCATAATTAATAGCACTTGTTGTCATACACACAGTGTAAATGTTTGCCTTAGGAGACAAATCAAACTGTTTCCAGCCTCACCAGTCAAATTCCTGGAGTAATGATTTATGTACCTTATAAACCAATGTACCCATTTCTGCAGACTTTGATCTAAGTGTAAACTATATGATCACAATTTACTTTCTGAATGCAGTTCTTTTAACTTAAAACTCAGCTGACAATGTTTCTAACCTCAAAATTCAACTAGCAGTGCTCTAAACCCATTTGTCGACACTTTAACATCAACTTGCAATGGTATTTTCTAGTATTTTTAAAATTTTTCTTTCTAACACTTACAGTTTAGAAGAAGATTTGCCAAGAACACTTCACTGAAACTGGACCTGTAACCTGTTAAGCTGAATAGTTTCCAGACCAACAGTATTTTGCAGTCTGTAGTTTTACACAGAATATTTCACTCTCAATCATACATTCTACCAGAAAAAACTGAAAATTATACAGAGAGCTGCTTTCCTCATCAGTAACTGCTGTTGACCTTCCTCATTAAACAATCAAATACAAATATATTTAGGACAGTATCATGGTGGAGGACAACAGCCAGATTCCATATTAGTAGCTTTTGAGAAAGTGTCCACTGCACACTGTTGACAAAGGTCAGACTATGTGGATAAGGTTCCTAGCTTGCTCGAAGTGCAGAAAAATATAGGTTAATACAGGTGCCTAGGAAAAGCAATACAGTAACATTCAAATAAACCATTAGTAGTGTACTGCTTGACACAATCACGTCACTAAAATATCTAGGCATAACATTGAAAAGTGATATGAAATGGAATGGGAGTACCAGATTGGCAGTAGGGAAGGCAAATGCTCAACATTGCTCTATTGGAAAAATTTTTGGAAAGTGTAGCTCACCTATAAAGGAGATAGCATACAGAATAGTGTCACCCATTCTTTTGAACTGCTCAACTGTTTGGGATCCCCACCAGGTCAGAATAAAGGAAGGCATTAAAGCAATTCAGAGGCATGCTGCCAGATTAGCTACCGGTAAGTTTGATCACCACACATCTATTACAGAGATGCTTCTTAAACCCAAATGAGAATCCTTGGAGGGAAGTCAATGCTTTTTTCATGAAGCAGTGTTGTGGAAATTTAGAGAACCAGCATTTGAGGCTGACTCCAGATCAGTTCTACTGCCATCATGTACATTTTGCATCTGGAAATTGGGGCTTCTACAGAGGCTTATAGACAGCTGTTTTTCTGTCACTCTATTTGGGAATGGAACAGGGAAGGAAATGACATGTAGTAGAACATGGTGCCTTCTGCTGTGCACTGTACATGGACTTGCAGAGTGAGTGAGTGAGTAAGTGTGCGTGCAGTTGTAGAATCATCAGTTTCATAATGGAGGGAGGCCTGGTGGGTAATAATTGTAGATGCACAGTAAGGTTGGACTACAGCAAGCCGTTCAAATGCATGTAGGTTATAGTCATTAAGTGAAGATCAAGAGGCTTCTGAAGGTTTTGCTAGTGTGGCGAGCTGCATCAAAGCAGTCATCACTGAAGATGGCAACAGACAAACAATTAAAGTGCCATCAGATTTGTAAATGGCTTAGGTATTTATGGGCGAGGTAAAAGCTGACGAGCAGATACCATTCTTACAAAATAGTTACTATATGCCAAGTTACAAGTGATGGATAAAATCATTGACATAATATAAAATATGTGGAGGGAATATGAAAGTATTTGTTAGTTTAATGGTATTATATCTTAACAATATTTCAACATGTAAACTGATTATGTAGAAAGTCTTTGGTGTTATTCTAGTTCTCCTCTTTCTGTTGGAACAAATGGATGTTTCATCAAAACTCTTGTGTGATTTATTTTCATGTTTTCAATGAGTAAAATATCAATTTTACAGGGCTATTCAAAAAGAAGAGATTTCAAACATTTATCACCTCCAAACTACTAAAGATAGAAACATGAATACAACATTTGTGGAAAGATATAATTTCAAATTTTTATGTATTCAATGTGAGCACCATGTGTCACTCAACAAACATCAAAATGGTGGCGCATTACTTGCCATTCAGAAAGCAGCTGGTCTCTTGTTATCAAATTCACAGCTTCAACAATGCGATGTCACAGACTTTCAAGTGTCGGACAAAGGGGACATAAAAATGTGCTCTTTTACATAACCTTAGACATATAAGTTACAAGAAGTCAAATCTGGAGACCTGGGAGGTCACTGGTGATGAAGTTCATCTTCTGCTCCTCCTCTTCCAGTCTAATGCCTGGAAAGGTGACCTTCAGGTAACATTGGATGTACTTAGAGAAATGAACCAGGGCACCATCTTGCATGAAGCTGAAGTTATTTGAATCACCTCCATGTTGAGGAAATAAACAGTTTTGAAGCAAGTCTAGTTCTAGAATTCAAAAACTAAACTGTTGTCTACCCACAAATGTTGGCATTGTGGTGCTACCTTTTGTAATTTGGAAGATATAAATGTCTGAAATCTGTTTCTTTATTCTGAATAGCCCTGTATTTTTATCAGCTGATGATGATTTGACAAACATGGTTGTTTCCACTGCCAATTAGCACTTAGCATAGAAGTTACCTGGCAATACTGATGAAAGTTATTCTTGATCCACTGTCACATGTAGCCGCTAATATGTATGCACATTTTAGGAGCTCTGTTTTATTACTGACTTTACTGCAAAAATGAAATAATGTCTCCACTCTTTGTAACAGTGGCCATGAAATGTGACTTGAAACAGCATGTATTTTAAGATACATGTGTATTAATGTGATAAAATTAACAACATTCAAAGACTTAATACTGCCATAGCTATTTGGCTTTCACCCCACAGTATGTATACTTAGTACCATACTGTACTTAACACTGTAACCGTGACGTTGCATATGCATTTTGCCTAATGCAAGGGCATTAGAGCAGTGACATGATTTGTCAGTAGAAACCTGACACAGCTTCTCACCATAATTATTTCCCATGTATCATCTTTAATGCTATACTCTTTTTCTTGTGCAAAACAATGCCATAAGATAGGATGGAGAGCCATAAAGAAATAATATTGTCTTGTCCTGAGCGGGAGTAAAGATTTCATGATTGACTGACAAGGGCTTACCTCAATCGATGCAACTAAGGGGCGTATACCATGTATACTATCGATTCTTGTGTAGGGGAACATTATATCAGCTGTCTAACTGAATTAAACCTCATATAATTTTGTATACAATGTGTTATGTTTCAGACTGAAATATATAAAAACAAATTAATTTGTTACTCTCTGTATGTATGGTATAAAAATAATCAAAATTACAAAATTTCTGACATACTTAAAATTTATATTATTAACAGCACAATCTAACACTAATTAATAAATTTATTTCTGGATTCATTTACAAAATAATGATATATTTTAGCAAAGATTCTTCTTTTTTTAAGAAAGTCTTTAAACTTTTTTGCTTTCTACACCCTTTGGAATATTGTGCTTACCGCAGAATGTAGAGTTGTGACTCGCCGATCGTTCAAAGTGCCGCTGCACAGTTACGCGCATCCTTCACATGCGGTGCTGTCTGCCAGCCATGCAGCAGCAGCACCACCTAAGCGGCCAGCCAGCCAGGGCCCGCTAGACTCGGACTCAGTTATGATTTGACTGTTAAAGTGTACACACTTCTTACTCAGTTTACTTGATCTGTCTGCTTGTGTCTGTATGTGTGGATGGATATGTGCGTGTGAGCGAGTGTATACCTGTCCTTTTTCCCCCTAAGGTAAGTCTTTCCACTCCCGGGATTGGAATGACTACTTATCCTCTCCCTTAAAACCCACTTCCTTTCGTCTTCCCCTCTCCCTCCCTCTTTCCTGATGAGGCAACAGTTTGTTGCGAAAGCTTGAATTTTGTGTGTATGTTTGTGTTTGTTTGTGTGTCTATCGACCTGCCAGCACTTTCGTTCGGTAAGTCACCTCATCTTTGTTTTTAGATATAAATAGAGAGATGCACTTGACTGTAAAGCCTTCAACAAATACTGCAGCAGAGTATTATTGAAAGATATCTCATAATATGAAAAGAAATTCTGACAATATTATGAAAATGATAGATTGCTACCATCTGAGTAGCAATCAGTCCTTATCATAATATTGTCATTATTCCATCCTCGATTTTGCATTGTTCAAAACAAATTCCGGTCACATATACAGGCTTTTGGCACCACAGTCAGTGTCCAGACAGTCATGCCAAGAAAATAAAAAAAATTGAGGTTAGAAAAACAAAAATCTAAATTTACAGAGTTCTCCATCAGTGCTTGACACAGCATAACAACAATATTAAGAAGGAAAAAAATATCAGTGGCACTGAAAAATCAACTGAAGTCTCCAAGTTCCAGGGCCCAATGGAATCTGTGAGATTCTTTACTACTTTTGTCACTGATTTAGCCCTACTTTTAATTTTAAGGTACTGTAGAGTCCTCAAACAAAAAAACTATCCAGAATGAGATTTTCACTCTGCAGCGGAGTGTGCGCTGATATGAAACTTCCTGGCAGATTAAAACTGTGTGCCCGACCGAGACTCGAACTCGGGGCCTTTGCCTTTCGCGGGCAAGTGCTCTACCAACTGAGCTACCGAAGCACGACTCACGCCCGGTACTCACAGCTTTACTTCTGCCAGTACCTCGTCTCCTACCTTCCAAACTTTACAGAAGCTCTCCTGCGAACCTTGCAGAACTAACACTCCTGAAAGAAAGGATATTGCGGAGACATGGCTTAGCCACAGCCACTTGCCCGCGAAAGGCAAAGGTCCCGAGTTCGAGTCTCGGTCGGGCACACAGTTTTAATCTGCCAGGAAGTTTCAAAAAAACTATCCTCAGTGGTTGGAAGAATGAACAGGTCACACCCTCTGTTAGAAGGGTAGCGGACCTGATCACAAAAGTACTACCCAATATCCTTAACACCCACTTGCGATAGAATCTTAGAACACTTCCTAAGCTCAAATGTAACAAGGTATCTCAAACAGAATAACCTCTTCCATGCCGACCAGCAGTGATTTCAAAAACATTAATCTAGTGAAACCCAACTCTCACTTTTCGCAAATGAAATCTGAAGACCAAGGATCAAGGCAGCAATATAGATACAGTATTTCTTGACTTCTGAAATGAATCCAACTCATTACCACTCATACACTTATTATCAAAAGTACACCTGTATGTGCTAATATGCAGAATTTGTGACTGGGTTGAGGATTTAAGGGTAGAGAGGACATAGCTTGTTATCCTTACAACAGGAATTAGCAACTTTTTCGCTAAATCAGATTAAAAGATAATCATCAGTTGAGTGTTACTTAAGTAAATAAATTAGTGAAATCAAAGTGAACTAGAAATTAGAATATAAATGGAAAACTTGGTTTAGTTTAGAGAGTTACATACTCGCATTCAGTGGGCAGAACAGCAGAAGAGACAATGACCATGAAGTCAGCAGTTCCTCATAAGCGGGCGCTGTCGATTCAGCCGTCAGGGCATCGCCCGACCGGCTCACGTGTTTCTCAGTTGTCGCATGTGAGCAAAGGCCCTCGCCTACATTCCAAGAGCCAATGACCGACGTTAAGAAGATTCTTCGAGAAGCCTTTCAACGTGACGGAAGAAGCAATGACCGGCTCACGTGTTTCTCAGTCGTCACATGCGATCAGAGGCCCCCGCCTACATTCCAAGAGCCAATGACCGAGGTCAAGAAGATTCTTCGAGAAGCTTTTCAACGTGACAGAAGAGGCAATGGCCGTGAAGTCGTTCACCCCCAGTGAACTGAAGTGAATAAATACGCGAGACGCGGTGGGCCCGAGAGGAAGACAGTTGAAGACAGATGACGACAGATGAAGACAGATGAAGACGGATGAAGACAGATGAAGACAGACGGAGACGAAGACGAGAGACGAAGGAAGAAAAGAAGAGTAGCAGTAGTTTTCAGTCAGTTTCGGTGCTGAAGACCGTCATGCAAGAAGAGACTACATCATGCACAGTCGCACCAAGTCCGCCGCTGTAATGGAATAGCAAGCAGCAGCCGCGGCGCCAGAAGACAGAAGTTAAAAGGTATTGGAAGTCTGATTTTTACGTACCCGGGTGACTCGTGAGGACGGGAAGGAGACGGCCTCACCTCAGCAGTCACCTGTGAGCTGGGATAAAGACCTGACAGCCGAAGACTGGCAAGCGGGAGTCCGTGGTTCGAGTTCGGGACACTGGCCTTGCCCCGCCGCTCCGCTCCGCTGGTCGACGCACAACACACGCGGCCGCTTAGAGATGAGAAACACTGGGACGCCACATTCAAGGTATCACCATCCGATGCACGACGTCGCTCGCAATAATTAAACGGGCCACCTCGCGCTGCGCGTCTCCGGTCAGCTGGGCGAGACGGCGACACGAGATACACACCGCTACGCGTAATCAGACGCCGCCGCCGCCGCCGCCGCAGCAAGAAGACTTCACAAACGACACAGCCGCCGCTCTCCGAACCAGAACGTCCCAGTAAGATACAGTTGTACGAAACTTTCAATAAAAGTTATCTTATGTAAAAATGATGTTTCATTCGACCTCATACCCGAGCCAAGGGAGAACCCACCCTGCCCACATGTTGTAAGAGAGAAAAGTTAATTTATTTAATATTTTCACCCTGACAGAATGCTTTAGAATGCTCATCCTGACAATTAACAGCATCAAAAGAGAAAACACAGTTACATTGAGTGAGAGAAGTGTCACATGTAGTAACACAACTGTTACATTTGGTGTCAAAAGCCGTCATACTTGTTACAATTGGTGTCAGAGAAAAAACCCTTGGCTCAATATGAGGTGTGAATGACAGTCACTAAAGGTCCACAGTTAGTATTTTTTAATGTGTGAAGGGATAGAGGTTTGCATAGCAGTCGTAATATTTTCTTTATTTAGAAGTGTACTTTCTCTCATGATTTTAAGGGTTTGTCGAAAATATTTAAACATCTTTTAAATTCAGTATAGGAAGATTGTGTAACTAACAGTTTGTAAAATGATGACACGAAATCGTACAAAGTCAGAGTCAGCACCACAAGCGGTTTCTACTGAGGAAGCTATTCAGAGCTTAGTTAATCAAATAGCACAGCTTAAAAATGATAATAATGCATTATTTAAACAGTTGTGTGAGGTTAGGCAAACCAGTTCAATCTCTCCCACCCTAGATTCCTCAGCAGCAGCCTTAGTAACTCCTTTTTCAGGTAAACCTGGCGAGGACATAACAGCCTTTTTTGATGATTTAGTAGCAGCTGCAAAGTTAGGATCATGGTCAGATGAACAGCTCTTACAAATGACAAAGTTAAGATTGACAGGAGAGGCTAAAGCACACGTCTTATACCATGAAGAATTACGGAATGCTCCAACATTTGAGGAATTGAAGAAAGGATTACTTAAACGTTTTCAAAAACAGAACAGCTGTAGATTTTATAGGGAAAAATTACACACTATCACTCAGAGGCAAAACGAGTCGTTAGAAAGCTTTGTAGATAGGATTAGAAAAGTTAATATTAACACCTATCAGTTGACAACTAGTGATGAAGCAAATAAAGTTATTTTACAAGAGGCAGAAGATAGAGCTCTGGATACATTTTTACGTGGGTTGCCTCCTGAAACGTCCCGTCGTGTCAGGGCAGAGTTTCCTAAAAATTTAGCAGAAGCTGTATCTGTGGCGACAGCTTTTGAAGAAATTGACATTGCCACCAGATACAAGGAGAAGCGAAATATATTTTCAGCAGGAGTACGATGTTTTAGGTGCGATCGACAGGGACATATAGCAAAAAATTGCAGACAACCTCAATGCACTAATTGTCAAAGAATAGGTCACACATTCAAGGAATGCAGGTCTAAGAAAGTTTTTGGAAATAGAAATCAGTTAAACTCAAACGGGAATGTCGGAGCCGCCGCCAGGCGTTCCCAATAAAATTTCATGCCATTAAGGCGAATGTGAAGGCGGAATGCTGGTTATCTGCTACCATACAGGATAAAGAGGCAAGGATACTGGTGGATACAGGCGCAAACGTATCAATAGTAAGTAATGAATGTATTGGAGAAAAGAAATATGACCCTCCAAGGTATAGATTGAGTGGAGTAGGAGGAGGTACAGTGAAGTCATTAGGATGTACATCACTGATTTTCTATATTCACGGTGTACAATTTCAAGAAGATGTAGAAGTGGTAACAAAGGTAACTGACGGGTACGACGCGATCCTAGGGTTGGATTTCCTGAATAAACATCACGCTAAAATCGACCTCAGACAGCAAACTGTAGAACTTAGCGGAATAGTGTTTCAGCTAGGTGACACCGCTGCAAGGGGCCCTCTGCCGTAAGATTTCCCTAACCGGAAGGCGAAATCAACTATACTGCGTGCAACGTCCTTGAAGGTTGATTCGCGGGATCAGATACCATCTGGCTCAGGAAAACTTCTCTGGATGACCGTTGACCACGAAGTACCTACAGATACAGTGTGTCTAATAGAGCCTTTAGAGGAAAATGAAGAATTAGATGTATCACATTGTTTTGTACGTAGGAGTGTTGTACGGGTTCAAGACGTTGAGGGAGAAAGAAAAGTACCGGTACATATTGACAATTTCGGAGTGGAGGACAAAGAGTTGCATAAGGGAATATTAGTAGCTACAGTCAGTACTTTTGAAGAAGAAGATTTCATTTGGTCAGATATTAATGAAGGTCAGAAACCAGACGCCTATAAAACCGCATTACGCCAGAAGATTGAGCATTTGAAAGGAAAGGATAGAGACACGATAGAAGCAGTTTTAGTTGAGTTCCAAGATTTATTTAATGCAGAAGGTCCATTGCCAGCAACAGACATCACACAGCATAGGATCCCAACAGGAAATAGCCCCCCAGTTTGTAGGAAGCCTTATAGAGTTGCGCATCACTTACAGCCAGTGCTGGATGAATTTATAGAACAGCATCTAAAAGATGGAATTATAGAATATTCTGATTCGCCTTATAATTCAAATATCGTAATTATTCCAAAGAAGTCTCCCGACGGTACGAAACGATATAGATTTTGTTGTGACTACAGACACCTTAACAAACAAACTATCTCAGATGTTTATCCTCTTCCAAGCATTACAGATATCATTGACAGTTTGGGTAACAGTAAATACTTTTCAACAATCGATCTACGTAGCGGATATCATCAATTGGAAGTTGCACCTGAAGATAGGCATAAAACAGCATTTTCTACCCCTGGAGGCCACTGGCAATTTAAAAGAATGCCTTTCGGTTTGAAAAATGCACCAGCAACTTTTCAAAGACTACTCGATGGAGTATTGCGAGGACTCAAAACTCAGCAATGTTGTGTATATCTAGACGATATTATTGTATTCTCCAGAGACATTAATGAACATGCTGTGCCTCTGCGTAATGTTTTTCAGAGACTTAGAAAAGCTAAATTAACATTAAATATGGAAAAATGTACTTTTGCATTGACAGAGGTGACATACCTAGGGCATGTCATTAGTGAAAAAGGAATTAAAACAGATCCTCGATTAATTTCGGCAGTTAAGGACTTCCCAACACCACAACGCGTTAAGGAAGTACAAAGTTTCATTGGTCTTGCATCGTATTACCGAAAATATGTTCAAAATTTTGCTGAAATTGCCCGACCCTTAACCCAATTGTTGAAAAAGGGTGCAAAATTTCATTGGTCTGAAGATTGTGAATCTGCATTTCAAACCCTTAAAGATAAGTTAACACACAGTCCAGTATTAGCCTACCCAGATTATAACAAAGAATTTATTTTATCCTGTGACGCAAGTGGTCATTCAGTAGGAGTTGTTTTGAGTCAGAATATTAATGGCGCGGAACACCCCATAGCCTATGCTTCGAGACAACTAACAACGGCAGAAAGAAATTATTCCACAACGGAGAAAGAATTGTTAAGTGTTATTTATGGTATCAAATACTTTAAATGCTACTTGTATGGTAGAAAATTCAAGGTCATTACAGACCACGCAGCTTTAAAATGGTTGCTTGGATTAAAGGATCCATCTAGTCGTCTTACCCGTTGGGCCCTATGTCTTTCCGAAATGGATTTCGAAGTTATCCATAAACCAGGCAAAAAACACACGAATGCAGATTGCCTAAGTCGGAAAATAGCACTTTTGGAAGCAACAGGCCGAGATACTGAGGACTGGAGAAAGGCACAAGATGAGGATACAGAATGTAAAAAATACGCAACTCAAAAACAATTTTGCTTTGAAGATGGTGTGTTATGCCGTAAAACAAAACTTGGACCGCGAATTGTTGTTCCCCAACACCTTAGACAAGAAATAATGGCAGAGGCCCACGATCATATCCTTGCAGGACACGGTGGACAGCGGACAACCGAAAGACGAGTAGCAGAGCGATTTTGGTGGCAAACCAGAAAGCAGGATGTTGCGCAGTACGTTCGTAATTGCATTGCGTGCGCACAACGAGCTGAACTTTCTCGTTCAAAAATACCCTTACAGAGGCTCCCCGAGGCTTCATGTCCATTTCAAATCTGCGGAGTCGATCTCTACGGGCCATTTCATAAAACACCTGCTGGTAATAAGTATGTCCTTACAATTATCGATCACTTTTCACGCTATCTAGCTATGGTGAGTCTCCCAGATCAGCAAGCAAATACAGTTGCCCAAGCTTTAGTTAACAACTGGATACTTAAATTTGGAGTACCTGAAGCTATTATCACAGATCAGGGATCTAATTTTATGTCTGAATTAATGAAACAGCTATGCCACTTATTAAAAATACGCAAATTACGCACAACTCCGTTACACCCTCAGTGCAACGGGCGCACAGAAAGAGTTCATCGGACAATTGGCAAGATGCTTAGTTATTATATTAACGAACAACATTCTAATTGGGATACGTATTTACCAATAATCGTGTCGGTATACAACGCCAAAACGCATGAAGCAACTGGCATGTCACCTTATGAAGTGGTCTATGGGAAAAATATGCCGTCCCCTTTTGATGTAATCAGGCAGAAAAACGGAAAAGTCGGAGAAACAGTAAGAGATTTCAGTCGAATGATGAAGGAGGTATGGAAAAAGGTTCAAAAATCTAATACAAAGGCTTTGGAACGACAGGAAAGATTAGGTAATACCCAAGCTAAATATCCAAATTACAAAATCGGTCAGTGGGTTATGCTTTCAACTCCTTACATAGCTAAAGGAAAAACGAAGAAATTTGTAACAAACTACAGAGGTCCTTATCAAATTATTGAGATCACGTCACCAGTCAACGTTAAATTACAACTGCCCACCCGAACTACCATTGTCCATGCAAGTCGTTTAAAACCTTTTAAGGGCGCTCCAGATGTAATTCCTTCAACAATAGTGTCTGCTTTTCCGAAGGGTGGAGGAAGTACCCGACAAGGAAAAAGAGTGGCCACGCCAGCACAACATACAGACATGGCACCTTACAATCTTCGTTCAAGGGTGCGAATGTCCTAGTTGAATCTTAGTAGACTATGGACAGTATACAAATGTAAATAATTAATAAATTATAATGGTTTATTTTTTAAGAAAGAAAAGTTGAACGTAGAAACATGTAGATCTTGTAGTTAACAATGTATTCCTTCTTTTCTTTGTTTTTGTTTTTACTAGGTTTGTAGGTTCATAACCATGTTGTTTGCTTTTTTCAGAAAACGCCATGCAAGCATTTCCTACACAAAACCTATCCTACCTCAATTACTCCCTTGACAGTTCCCTTCTGAAGTCATTAGATATGTTCATAAACTCGCAGCAAGGCAAAATTGATGCCAATGTTATGATGCAACATGTCTTAAAATTAAAAGGTGAACACAAAACTAAAATTATAAAGCTAGGAACGGGTATATCTGGAACCTTTGTGTTGGTGTTTCTGCTTTGTACAGTTTTCTTTTATTTAAGAAGAAAAAATAAGCCAAATAATAATATACCACTTCATCAAATCCCTGTTAACTGGATACCACACTCTTAACTGGTGTACTTCAGCAGTTACTTTTGAGCATTAGTGTATTAATTTTGATTATTGTACTTCATTCTTTATTAAACAGTCTCTTGTTAACATAAACAGTACTGTAGAATAGATATTCCTGCATTAGTATAGGGTAGATTAAACAGCTGTTGCTCTGTAATTTTCTAAGTGCAAAATCTATTTTTTGTGTATTCTTTGTCATCAATATTTGTTACACTTATTACAACCATTTATGTAAGAACTATGTGATTCATGACCATACAGTGCTTTTGTAAAGTGATAAAGTATTTTTCACATACTTAATGTGAAGCGTGTGTAATCTTCTAACTCGAGAGTTTTTGTGCTTTTTCCGTGTGAAGAATGGAGGAATGTTGAGTGGTAAATTCGAGGACGAATTTCTCCGAAGGGTGGAGGAATGTTGAGTGTTACTTAAGTAAATAAATTAGTGAAATCAAAGTGAACTAGAAATTAGAATATAAATGGAAAACTTGGTTTAGTTTAGAGAGTTACATACTCGCATTCAGTGGGCAGAACAGCAGAAGAGACAATGACCATGAAGTCAGCAGTTCCTCATAAGCGGGCGCTGTCGATTCAGCCGTCAGGGCATCGCCCGACCGGCTCACGTGTTTCTCAGTTGTCGCATGTGAGCAAAGGCCCTCGCCTACATTCCAAGAGCCAATGACCGACGTTAAGAAGATTCTTCGAGAAGCCTTTCAACGTGACGGAAGAAGCAATGACCGGCTCACGTGTTTCTCAGTCGTCACATGCGATCAGAGGCCCCCGCCTACATTCCAAGAGCCAATGACCGAGGTCAAGAAGATTCTTCGAGAAGCTTTTCAACGTGACAGAAGAGGCAATGGCCGTGAAGTCGTTCACCCCCAGTGAACTGAAGTGAATAAATACGCGAGACGCGGTGGGCCCGAGAGGAAGACAGTTGAAGACAGATGACGACAGATGAAGACAGATGAAGATGGATGAAGACAGATGAAGACAGACGGAGACGAAGACGAGAGACGAAGGAAGAAAAGAAGAGTAGCAGTAGTTTTCAGTCAGTTTCGGTGCTGAAGACCGTCATGCAAGAAGAGACTACATCATGCACAGTCGCACCAAGTCCGCCGCTGTAATGGAATAGCAAGCAGCAGCCGCGGCGCCAGAAGACAGAAGTTAAAAGGTATTGGAAGTCTGATTTTTACGTACCCGGGTGACTCGTGAGGACGGGAAGGAGACGGCCTCACCTCAGCAGTCACCTGTGAGCTGGGATAAAGACCTGACAGCCGAAGACTGGCAAGCGGGAGTCCGTGGTTCGAGTTCGGGACACTGGCCTTGCCCCGCCGCTCCGCTCCGCTGGTCGACGCACAACACACGCGGCCGCTTAGAGATGAGAAACACTGGGACGCCACATTCAAGGTATCACCATCCGATGCACGACGTCGCTCGCAATAATTAAACGGGCCACCTCCCGCTGCGCGTCTCCGGTCAGCTGGGCGAGACGGCGACACGAGATACACACCGCTACGCGTAATCAGACGCCGACGCCGACGCCGCCGCTGCCGCTGCCGCAGCAAGAAGACTTCACAAACGACACAGCCGCCGCTCTCCGAACCAGAACGTCCCAGTAAGATACAGTTGTACGAAACTTTCAATAAAAGTTATCTTATGTAAAAATGATGTTTCATTCGACCTCATACCCGAGCCAAGGGAGAACCCACCCTGCCCACATGTTGTAAGAGAGAAAAGTTAATTTATTTAATATTTTCACCCTGACAGAATGCTTTAGAATGCTCATCCTGACAATTAACAGCATCAAAAGAGAAAACACAGTTACATTGAGTGAGAGAAGTGTCACATGTAGTAACACAACTGTTACATTTGGTGTCAAAAGCCGTCATACTTGTTACACATCAGACTTCATTTAAAGTCGTTTATTCACTGCGTTATAACATGCTGCACCAGCTAATATGCAGTCCCACTGTGAATGCTGTTCTCGAAAGTTGGGATGAGTTGGTCGATGTTCATGAGCAGCTGGAAATAGCCTTGACTACTGTCAAATGATTGGCAGTTGCTGCGAACTGGTGTATTGGAAGAGCTCCCAAGAGTTGTGTACCTGTGATAACCGTACCAGAGGTACCTCAAGTACTATCCTCTCCCGTGGATCCTGTCTCCTTTGCAGGAAGTACAGAATCTGTCATTGCTCAACTACTTGACTGTAAGTGGTGCAGCAATGGTAGATCTAGATGTCCTGTACAGGATGGATGGGGACCAGGGAATACTCAAGATATTGTAACAGCCCCCCCAAACCAATAAGCTTCAGGTGCTGTCTTTCACTGAAACTGACCCAATGGGACTCACTTCACCTGCTTTGGGGTAAACTGTTTTGTCTGGTGTCAAAAGAAGGAAATGCAAAGGGAAAGGGTTTTATTAATCATCACCAGTTCAAACATATGGTGAATGATAGTGCCCCTTAGGGAAATGGAAGCAAGGGACGTCGGGTGCACTACCTATGCCTGGGTGCCTCATTCAACATGTTGAGAGGCTATTCCAGTAGCCACTGAGGGAACAGGTTGCAACCAACTGCAGATTGTGGCACATGTTGGAACACATGATGCCTGTTATTTGGGCTCCTAGGTCATTCTCTTGTCATTCCAGAGACTGAAAGAGAATGTCGGGAAGACTAGCCTTGTGCTTGGAGTTTCAACTAAGCTCACAATCTGCAGCATTGTCTCCAGAACTGACCATGGCCCTTTGTTTCTGAGTCAAGTGGAAGGAGTGAACCAGAGACTTCAAAAGTTCTGTGACAAGCTGGGGTGCAACTTCCTGGACTTGCACCATAGGGTTGAGAACTGTAGGGTCCCCCCTGAATGGATCAGGTGTGCTCTACACATCAGAGGCTGCTATTCAGGCAGCTGAACATATGTGGGGTACACACATGGGTTTTTTAGATTAGGTAACTCTCCATCCAATCCAGATTATGATAGCTGTAGGAAACCCAGAAGTATCAGTGTAAGATCTGCTTCACACAGGTGAGAGTATTAAAATCCTAATGGTAAACTGCTGAAGCATTCACACCAAAGTGCCAGAGTTTGAAGTGCCCATGAAAAGCAGTGAAGCTCAACTGATACAGGGTACAGAAGGTGGTTGAAATGTGGAATTGATAGCAGTGAGAATTTTGGGGAATCTTGAAGTGTATATCAAAAGGATGGACAAGTGGGAAATTGAGGTAGTGTATTTGTCACAGTAGACAAGAAACTCAAATCCACTGAGGTAAAATTGAAGCTGCATGTGAGATCGTTTGGGCAAGACTCATTATCAGGGGTGGGCATAAAAAGAAAATTGGATCCTTGTAATGCTCACCAGACTCATCTCCGGATGTAATAAAAAATCATATAATTTTCCCAGTTGATTGTTGGATGTGTAAAGTCTCCACCGATGATTACAGTTTTGTTAGTGGTGGTCATAAGACATCCTGTGAAACTTTACTAAATGCCTTCTTTAACAACTATCTAGAACAGTTGTCTAGGAACCACACTCATGATGGAAATACATTTGATCTAATGGCAACAAACAGATCAGACCTCTTTGAGGATGTCCACATTGAAACTGGCATCAGTGACCATGACATGATTGTGGCAGCAATGATTACCAAAGTACAAAGGACAACTAAGACAAGCAGGATGATATACATCTTCAGTAAATTAGATAAAAAAATCAGTAGTGCCATATCTCAGTTAGGAACTTGAAACTTTCAACACAGGGTAGGAACATTTAGAGCAACTCTGTCTCAAGTTTAAAAGAATAGTTGACCATGCACTGTATAGATAAGTACCTAGTAGGACAGTTCATAATGGGAAGGAACCTCCATAATACACAGTCACTGTAAAGAAACTTCTAAATAGAGTTTACTGCATAATGGATGTTAAACAAAGGGTAGGGCTATATATAGAGAGATGTTAAATGAAACTTGTTCAGCTGTCAAGAGGGCAATGTGTGATGCCTTCAATGGCTACTGGAGCAGAATATTGTCAACTGATCTCTTACAGAACCCAAAGAAATTCTGGTCGTATATTAAGGCTGTCAGTGGCACTAAAGTTAGTGTCCAGCCCCTAGTGAATGAGACAGGAACGGAAACAGAGAGTAGCAAAGCAAAAGCTGAATCACTTAACTTCATTTTCAAATGTTCCCCCACATATTAATACACAGGATAATTGCCCCAATTTAATCCTTGTACCATGAAAAAGATGATAGAAATAATTTTTAGTGTCAGTGTTGTTGAGAAACAGCTGAAATCATTAAAACTGAACTAAGCTCCCGGGCCCAATGGAATTCCGGTAGACTCTATACTGAATTTGCTGCTCAGTTGGAACCTCTTCTAACTATAATCTATCACAGACCCCTCAAACAAAAAAACCTGTGCCCAGTTCTTGGAAAAAGCACAGGAGTGTAATAGAAGTGATCCACAAAACTACCGTTCAGTATCCTTGACATTGATTTGTTGTAGAATCTTAGTAGATATTCTGTGATCAAACATAATAAGGTACCTCGAACAAAATGACCTCCTCAATGCCAACTGGCATGTATTTCGAAAACACTGATTATGTGAAACCCAACTCACACTTTCCTCCTATAATATACTGAAAGCATTGGATCAAGGTACTGTGTATCTTGATTTCAGAAAACCCAAGACTCAGTACAATGTCAACACTTATTGTGAAAAGTACAATCATATGGGATATCAAGTTAAATTTGTGACTAGATTGAGGACATTTTGGCAGGGAGGAAGCAGCACATCATCTAGGATGGAGATTCATCATCAGATGTAGAAGTAAGTTCAGGTGTGCCTCAGCAAAGTGTGTTGGGACCCTTGCTGTTCATGTTGTACATTAATGATGTTGCAGACAATACTAATAGTAAATTCAGGATTTTAGAAGATGATGCAGTTACCTGTAATGAAGTACTTATCTGAAACAAACTGCGGAAATAGTCTGTCAGACTTTGATAAGATTTCAAAGTGTTGAAAAGACTGGAACTTGCTTCATATATTCAGAAAAATGAAATTCTTCACTTCACAAAATGAAAAAACCATAGTATCCTGTGACTATAATAGAAATAAGTCACTGTTGGAATTGGCTAACTCATACAAAAGACTGGGTGTAACACTTCGCAGGGGTATGAAACAGAATGATCACATTGGCTGAGTCAGGGGTAAAGCAGGTGGTTGCTTTGTGGGCAGAATACTGGCGAAGTGCAAGCCATCTACAAAGGAGATTACTTCCGAATCAGTCATGCTACCGGTTCTAGAATAATGCTCAAGTATGTGGCGGCCATACCAGATAGGCCCAATGGGATATTGAACGTATACAGATCAGGGCAGCAGAAATGGTAACAAGTTTGATTAATCCATGGGAGAGAGTCACAGAGATACTGAAGGAACTGAACTGAAAGACTCTTCAAGACAGACATAAACTACCCTGGAAATGCCTGTTAACGAAGCGCTTTAAATTATTACTGTAGGAATATACGACAAAACCACTATATATTGTTCACACTGGGACCGTGAATATAACGAGTAGAATAATTACTGTACACACAGAGGCATTCAAACAACCATTCTTCCTGCATCCGTATATCATTGGAATAATTGGTAAAATGGGATGTACTCTCTGCCATGCAACACCTCACGTTGGTTTGGAGTGTATAGACGTAGACATAGAGTGTAACCTACAGATGCAGAAGTAACTTCAGCTATGCTGCCGAGAAGTGTGTAAGGATTCTTGCTGTTCATATTATATATTTATGACTTTGCAGAAAATACTAACATTAACCTCAGAATTTTTTCTGCTGCTGTAGTTCACAATAAATTATTGTCTGAAAAAAGTTGCACAAATATTTTGTCACATTACTGATAACATTCCAAAGTGGTACAAAAATTGGAAACTTGCTTTATTTGTTGATATATGTGAAATTCTACAGCTAAAAAAATGAAAATAAGAAAAAATATAGGATTCTATTACCACAATATACTAAGTCACAGTTGGAATCAGTGAATGCATACAATCATTTGGGTGTAACAGACTGTTTGTATATGAACTGAAATGGTCATACAGGATCAGTGATATGTAAAGTAGGGGGCAAAACAGTTCATTGGGGAATACTATGGCAATACAATCAGTCTACAAAGGAGTTGGCTTCTTAAATTATCATGCAACTCACCGTACAATATTGCTCAAGTGTGAGTGACCCGTATCAAATAGGACTAACTGTGGATACTGAACCCATGCAAAGAAGGGAAGCACAAATGGTCACAGGTTTCTTTGACCCACAGGAGAGTGTTACAGATGTGCTGAGAAAACAAACTAACATTTGCTTGAAGACAGATGCATACTATCCCGTAGAAGGCTGCTTAGAAAATTGCAAGAAGCAAGTTTGATAAATCTAGAAATATATTATAAGCCCCAAAATATTGCTTCCACTGAGACCATAAAGACAGGATTACAGTGTGCACCAAGATGTTCAAGCAATGATTCTTCCACACTCCAAATGTGAATGTAACAGCAAGAAGCCTTAATAATTGGTGCAATGCACAATACCAGCCACTATGCACTTCACTTCACTGTGGTTGCTGAGCACAGATGTAGAAGCACGGAAACTTCAAGAAGTGAAAATAATATAAATATGTATAAAACTAAGAGGAAGATTTTAATGATGAGGAACTGTAATTCTTTTATAAATGTGGTACAAATATACTGGACTGTGATGAGTGAATTAAATGCAAATGAAAAGTGGTTTGATAAAGTCAAATGATGATGATGACGGATGGAGAGGATTTTGAGGGCGCACGACGGCAAGGTCTTCAGTGCCCACTCAGTAACAGATTGCGATGGGTGTCAAGAAAAGACTCAGAACAGTAAGATAAAACAGAATGTAAGACACAAGAAACTAGCTGGGAAAAATATGTGCCTACCCACACCGAAGTGTGGGGCGTAGCTTGCCGCCAGCAGTAAAACATGGACAACCCCGGAAGAAAGTGGTAGAGGGAGGAAAAACAATATAGGAGATGGTAGTGGGTGGCTGACCGCAAGGAAAAAGGGAGGAGCCAGTCACTTTGCAATACACTAAAACCTCCAGCCTAAAAGTTTAGGCCAGAGTCCAGACACACCACAAAACTTTAAAACCCTAGACACACACATCTCATCATTAGCTAAAACACAGGGCAGATCCCCATCAACTTGTGCTTCTGCCCTTGCATCATGGTATAAAATGCAGTCTGTTAAAATGTGCCGGACAGAGATGTGCACACCACAAGCATCACAAATCGGGGGCTCCTCCCCCCATAATAGAAAACTATGTGTGAGAGGACAGTGCCCAATCCGAAGACGCGTGAGGGTCTCTTCTTCCCGCCTTAGCACCCGGCAGGAGGCACGCCACGGCCGAGTTGTTGACTTCACCGACCGCAATTTATTGGCCGTCTCTGCCAGCCATTCTTCCTCCCACAACTCCATGCACTTCTTGTGGAGTGCAGAAATGACAGACTGTATGGGAAGAGGACACTGAACCACATCCTGCTCTCTGCAGGCCCGATCAGCCTGTTCATTGCCCCATATTCCTACATGACCAGGCACCCAGCAGAAGGACATATCCTTACCCCGTCGTTGGAGCAAGTACAGTTGGTC
Source organism: Schistocerca americana (assembly GCF_021461395.2). NCBI lineage: Eukaryota > Metazoa > Arthropoda > Insecta > Orthoptera > Acrididae > Schistocerca > Schistocerca americana. Next base: position 390,798,184 of record NC_060125.1, read on the forward strand.
ATATATCAGCTGGACCATCTCCTCAGTTGGGTACAGATTCGGCAATGATTGTAAGGCACTAAGAGAATCAGAGCAGAGGAGAAATCGATTGCCCCAAACACGATTCATCTGCTCCAGTGCCTTCAGGAACGCTTGGAGCTCCGCTGCGAAAATGGTAGATTCATCAGGGAGGCAAATCTGGGTAACATGATCAGGGAGCACTACAGAACAGCCAATGAAATTCTCCTGTTTGGACCCATCAGTGTAAACGACGGTAAAACCGTGATGCGCATCTAAAATGTTAAAAAACTGAGATTGGAATGTAAAATCTGGTGTACTATCTTTCTTAAAATTAGTCTAATCTAAAATAAGTCTGGGTCTCCAGAGGAGCCAAGGAGGAAATCTGCTCCAACCGCGATGGAAAACATGAAGACCAGCCATATCCATCGCAGAGAGGCAATCCTGTGCGTGAATCCCATACGGCCACGTTGCTCATTGCCGGTTATGAAATAGCCATGCCAGAGGAAGCTGAGCAACGGTATGATATGCAGGTGTGTATGGTGTGGACAAAGTTTTATACGCCTGGCACACCGTAAGAAGCCGCCGCCGCCGCATATGAAGTGGCGGTTCACCAGCCTCTGCACAGAGGCTTGCTATGGGGCTAGTTCTGAATGCTCCAGTGGCCAACCGAAGCCCTTCATGGTGCACAATGTCCAACATCTTTAAGTAAGAAGGCCTCATAGACCCATACACCGTGCACCCATAATCGAGCCAAGATCGCACAAATGCCCTGTAAAACTGGAGCAGACACGACCTGTCAGCTCCCCATGTACTGTGGCTAAGGCACTTTAAAATACTTAATGCCTTAAGTGACCGTCATTTCAGGTCTTTAAGATGAGGTAACCACATAAGCTTCGAATCAAAAATGAGCCCCAGAAATCTCACTGTGTCATTAAAAAAGAGGACAGTGTCCCTTATCCTCAACTCAGGACACGTTAAAATTGAACGAGAACGGTGAAAAAGAACAGTCATCCAAACATTTAAGAGTAAGTTGCAACTGATGTGATGTCGTTGCAAGGCTTGAAGAAGAGCAAAACAAAGAGAAATCATCCACAAACAAGGAACACTGGACAGGACTTTTCACTATGGAGGTAATGGTATTAATAGTGATGGCAAAGACAGCCACACTTAGAACGCTACCCTGAGGGACGCCGTTCTCCTGCTCAAAGCGGTCAAACAGGACGTCACCAATTCGGAATCTAAAATATCGTGGCGAGAGGAAATACTGAATAAAAAGAGGAAGACAACCACGAACACCCCATTCGTGAAGCTGCTCCAGGATGAGACGCCTTCAAGTGGTATCGTAGGCTTTCTCGATGTCAAAAAATACACCTAGAAGGTGATGATGGCTTAGGAAAGCTTGTTGTATAGCTGCCTCCAGGAGGGCAAGGTTATCGAAGGCGGAGCGAAACCTCCAGAACCCACATTGAAAGCGACTAAGGAGTTGCCAGGATTCTAACATCCAGACAAGGCAGCAGTTGACCATCCGCTCCAACTAGTGAGGGCAACACTACGGTAGCTACTCAGGCTCGTGTGGCCTTTCCCAGGTTTTAAAAAAGGAATTAAAACTGCCTCACACCACGAGTCAGGAAAGTGACCTGACGCCCAAGTGGCATTAAAAAGTGTGAGGAGGATTTGTTTGTTGGGCCTTGTGAGGTGCCGTAGCATACTGTAATGTATCCTGTCGTGACCAGGGGACGTGTCACGAGCTGCAGAATCCAGCTCCCACATAGAAAATGGGCAGTTGTAAACTTCATGAGAGGTGGACTGGAAGTCCAGACTACACCTCTCAACAACCGCTCTATGGCACTGGAAACCCGGATCCTGACTGGTTGTTGCAGTAACCATGGCAAAATATGCTCAAAATATGCTGCCATAGTGTGGGCAAAAACTTGCAGATCCATGTGGAGAGTGCCGTTAGCCATTACAGAAGCCATGGGTCACCTCCCTCCTCTCCCAGAAATTCTCCTGATGGTCTCCCACACAATGGAACTTTTGGTGGAACGATTAATGGTGTTCAGGAACTGTTGCCACAACCTCTTCTTGCTCTCTCGAATAATGCGGCGACATTTCGCCCTCGCCACCCTAAAAGCTGCAATATTCTCAGCAGTCGGCCAACAGTGGAACCGACGCAGAGCCGCACACCTGGTCGTGATTGCAGAGCGGCATTCGGCACTCCACCAAGGGATAGGTTGCCTCTTCCAGTGGCCTGTGGAATGGATGCTTCAGCGGCATGGTGGACCATTTTGGTAATATGATCCACCCATGCCTCAACATTCGCACAGTGTTCAAACTGGGCCAACTGGCTATAAAGTGTCCAGTCGGCCCCACTGAGCACCCATCTTGGTGGTCTCCTTTCAGGGCCCATGCCATCTGGCAGGTGAATCCAGATTTGGAAGTGATCACTGCCATGCAAGTCAGCAACCATTTCCCACTGAGCACTGGCGGCAAGGGCTGGAGAGCAAAGTGAGCGATCAAAGGCAGAGAACAACCCAGACGCTGTGCAGAAGTGAGTGCTCTGTCCTCCATTGAGCAAGTAGGCACAGGATGATAGGAGAAGCCTCTCAATTGCTCTACCCCTCGGACAGGTAATTGCAGAGCCCCGAAGCACATTGTGGGCATTAAAATCACCACAAATAATGAACGGCTGGGGGAGGTGTGTAAGAAGGTTGCTGAGGGCCGCTTCATCAAGTGCATCATGTGTGGGCAAGTAAAGTGAACATACAGTCAATGGATGACGTATGCGCACAGACACAGCGACAGCCTGTAAAGTCATTGTAAGCGAGAAAGGTGAGGAGTGGTAGTCCGTCCAGACGAAAATACCTACGCCTCCTCTAGCTCTCTCTCCACACAGGTTGTCCTTTTTGTGAAGCCTATAGCCTCGTAGCTCAGGGGAGTATGATGGATGGAAATAAGTCTCCTGGAGACACAGACACAGCAGTCTACCCTGAGAGAGTAGACGAAGTTCCTACACATGCATCCTGACCCCTGCAAGTTCCACTGAAGTATGGGAGCCATCTATGGTGGGGTTAGCACCTTCATCTGTTTCTCCGTCTGGGTGGGGAGACTGCAGCAGGTGGAGGGGCAGGCATGGGGCGAGATGATTGCCCCACACATACGTCGTACTCCATCAGCTCTGGGGAAGAGTCAGATGAAGCCTCACATAAAACGACATCTGCATGGTCAGATGGTTTACCACGTGATTTGACCCGCTGTTGCTGCTGTATAGAAGCTTTCTGCGGTTTTGGGGGAGCCGACGTGGGAGGGATAATGGCTGTACTGGGCTTCGGAACAGCCTCAGCTGTTGGAGGCACCAGGGGCTGGCCCAAGTTCGCCACTGTACCTTTGTCTGCCGTTCGAGTAGGGGCTACAGGCTCTGAAACACTGGCTGTGTTGCAAGTGCACTGACATCTGCAGGTGCTAGTGCCAACACTCACCACCTCTGTCTGCATAGAGGCATCGGCTTTTGGAGTGGGCTTCTGAACCATGGACGCAAAAGATGCAGCAAATGTGGGAGGGTGCATCAACTTGTAGATCTTTTTGGCCTCACCATAGGGGATACGCTAGGTTGTTTTTATTTCCTGGACTTTGCGTTCCTCCAAAAATAATCGGCAATCCCTACTCCATACAGGGTGGTTCCCAGAGAAATTGATACATTTGGCTGGAGACGAGCAACCAACTCCTTCATGAGCAGCCTTACTGCAGTTGCCACAAGTCGCTTCACCTTTACACCCTAAGATGGCATGCCCAAAAAACTGGCACTTAAAACAGCGCATTGGGGTCGGAAAATAAGGCCTCACACTAAGGCGAAGGAAGCCAGCTTTAACATGTTAGGAAGTTTCGTGCTACTGAAGGTCAGAATAAAGGAGTCAGATTTGACAAGATTGCCATCAACCCTCTTCATGATATGTTGTACATCAACAATACCTTCCAGAGCCCACTCACGTTGCAGTTCTTCCTTGGGAATGTCGACTAGATCCCGGTATGTCACAACACCTTTGCTATAATTCAAGGTGCTGTGCAGTTCAGGGTCTATGGCATACTCCCCAAGGCATTTAGCAGAATGGAGGTTAGATGCTTGCTGGGAAGTAGAAGTTTCCAAAAGCAAGGTCCCATTACACAACCGCTTCACTGATTTTAAGGAGCCACAGATTCATTCCAAACCCTTTTGTATATAGAAGGGCGAAACCTTCTCGAAACTACCCTCCTTCCATTTCACAATGAGAAACACATTCTGATTACCAGAATGCATTCTGTTACTAAAGACTTTACTTGTCAAAGAAGTGCCGGAGTGAGTGGGGCTGACTGCACGAGTCCTCTTGAGAGACTGGGTGTTAGAACCTTCCAGTGGCACACCCTTTCTGCTGGGAGGAGGAAAAGAGAATTTCGAAGGATCCATCTCGGTCCCACGAGCAGATAAGGAAATAGAAGTTCACCTAGACAGAGCCACGCAGGCCTAGATAAGCCTTATACAACTGAAGTGCGGCAGGTACCCCAGAGGTTGCCCGCTAATGACTGTTCCAACTCAACAGCCATGCATCTCAACAACGCGCAGCACACCTTGAGATTGAGGGGTTGTTTATAGAGGTTTATTCCATCCTCACAATCCAGGCGGTCAAGCCAAGATCCCCATTCCCTGAGACACACAACTTCCCACCGCCTAACCGCACAGTGGTCATTGAAGTATGCCCACAGGTTACGGTGACGGGACTGGTGGCGCTTACCAGTACCCAGCTCAGGTACCTCGGGGTCGCCACCTAAATGCCGAGCCCCTGGGGGCAAAGTCATATGTGTGTGTATAGTGATTTAGTCCTACAGCAAGATCTGAGACATGAAACAATTTTATATAAGGACTGCATTTCTAAATGGTATTTTTGAAGAAGGAATTTTAATGCATCAGTCAGAATGCTACGACAGTAATAAGGGACCTGTAAGTAAATTGTTGAAAACTATGGTTTGAAGCAAGCATCAAAATGCTGATATACATGTGCTGTTAAATTTCACAGTGGATGTAATGTCTGAGAGATCTGAATTGATCTTTACATGTTCCACAATGAAAGTACGACACCACTACTGTTTTTTCCTGCTGATGATGGACTGATTATGGAGCAAAGCTGTAAGTGTAGGCAGATGGACTGAAGAACACAAAGCAGGTCAGTATGCAGTGTACATGACTTTAGAGGGTACAGCACCACAACAGGTGCACTTTGGCATATATAAATACTGACTGTCCAGCAAATCACATCATCACAGCATTATTCAAATCTGCAAGTCATTGAGTAGTCGACAATCATTGTGTCAACCCCAACTGATGTCCAGACACATCATGATGAGCTGGGGATCAAACTGAGGCCCTCCCAGCCTCTAGGCCACTGGGATCACACAGCCAGATGTTACTTACCTCAGCTGGACAGGTACGGCTGCCTCACTAGCAGCGAAACAAAATAAGTCAGCCACATCATCACATGACACAATGCTGCTGCAGAATGTCTACTATGCTAGGTTTCTCTGTGCTTGGGTCATGCCAAGTGCCATCTCTACCACAATGCTTTTCCATTATGAGATCATGGAACATGGACGCTGTGGATCAATGTCACACTCGCCACATGATGAGAGTACACAACTGCAGCTGCAATAAAATTGTTGAAATGATAAAGAATTTGTATGCACACCACCTGTCTTGCTATGGCCACCTTACGCAACTGACAGACTCCTGTAGTGTCCATCTACCCATCATTCCCCCAACTCTCAGGTGGAGCGAGCTGTATGCCATCCTGACAACCTGCAGAACACCTTTCCACCCATTGGTAGTGGACATTTGTTGCTAATCTGCTACAATGAGCTGTGCTGAATGAGAGAGTAAATTTATCGAACAGTTGGCTAATTGCTTCCACATCACTGTAGACGATCTGGATTACTACCTAGGTTTATAAATCAAGAACTTAGAAAATTGGATTCAAATAAATCAGTCTGCATTTAAGATGAGGAATTTACAGAAATGCGGCATGATGGATCAAAATAATTATCTTCACCAACAGAAACAAGATGGATAGCAGGTGGGTCACTGGCTTTCAATAATGCTGAACTCTGGCTCTGAGCACTATGGGACTCAACTGCTGAGGTCATTAGTCCCCTAGAACTTAGAACTAGTTAAACCTAACTAACCTAAGGACATCACAAACATCCATGCCCGAGGCAGGATTCGAACCTGCGACCGTAGCGGTCAATGCTGAACTCTATTTAGGAATAGTTGCAAATCTGATGAACTTAATACAGCCCACAACACAAAATTTATTGTATGCAGTTAACCTAGCTTTGACAGTTCAAGATGCAGAAATACAGGTGCATCATGCACTGCTGAAAATAATACTTAGGTATACTAAAATGACTATATTATGAAAAGGACAGATTGCTACTCACCATATAGCACAGATGTCGGTAGCAGATACACAGAACAAAAAGACTATCAAACTAGTATGCTTTTGGCCAAAAAGGTCTTAATCAGAATTAGACAACACCAACATGCAATCACAAATCACACACACATGACCACAGTCTCTGACTGCTCAGGCCAGACTGTGAGCAGCAGTGCATGATGGGAGAAGCAGTCTGGGTGGTACTGGTACATAGGGGGGGGGCTGGGATGAGGAGGGGGAGAGGTAGCAGGGCAGGCGTGGGGGAATGTTAAGTGCTACTTATGGGAGCATACATGGACAAGGTAGAGAGAGGGTAGGGCAGCTAGGTGAAGTCACGATCTTAGACAGAAGGCAGGGAAGGGGGAGGGGAGGCAGGGGGCAGTGGATAACGAGAGAAGTAAAAATATTGTGAGTGTATTGGTGGTACCACATGGTATCCCACTTGTCACTACTATTGCCACCTCCCTTAACACTAATATTCCTAATGCCCTTGGCCTTGCCACCATTGAACTCTACATTTCCCAGTGCCCAATGGATTTCATGCCTACAACCTACTTCCCAGTTACAATGACCAACTATATCCTCACCCACAATTACTTCACCTATAAAGGCATCACCAGCAAACAAATACAGGGTGTGGCAATGGGCACCCGCATGGCAGCATCCTATGCCAACACATTCACAGGCCATCAGGAGGTATCCTTTCTAACCATCTAGAATACCAAACACCTTACCTGGTTCACATTCACTGATGACATCTTTATGATCTGGATCGAGTTCTGAGGGCCCTGTGCCCTATCCACATTCCTCTGGAATCTCAACACCTGCTCCTGCACTCACTTCATCTGGTCCTCCTCAACCCAACATGGCACCTTCCTTGACATTGACCTCCTCTCAAACGTGGCTATGTCTGCACCTCCACACATATCAACTTATTCAACTGTAAGAAATACCTCCACTTAACAGCTGCCAACCATTTCATACAGCCTAGTCACCCCCCCCCCCCCCCCCCCCCTCACCACCATGAACCTTGCCTGCCGTTGGTGGGGACGCTTGCGTGCCTCAGCGATACAGATGGCCATACCATAGGTGCAACCACAACGGAGGGGTATCTGTTGAGAGGCCAGACAAACGGGTGGTTCCTGAAGAGGGGCAGCAGCCTTTTCAGTAGTTGCAGGGGCAGCAGTCTGGACGATTGACTCATCTGGCCTTGTAGCACTAACCAAAACGGACTTGCTGTGCTGGTACTGCGAACGGCTGAAAGCAAGGGGAAACTACAGCCGTAATTTTTCCCGAGGGCATGCAGCTTTACTGTATGATTAAATGATGATGGCGTCCTCTTGGGTAAAATATTCCGGAGGTAAAATAGTCCCCCATTTGGATCTCCGGGCGGGGACTACTCGAGAGGATGTCGTTATCAGGAGAAAGAAAACTGGCGTTCTACGGATTGGAGCGTGGAATGTCAGATCCCTTAATCGGGCAGGTAGGTTAGAAAATTTAAAAAGGGAAATGGATAGGTTGAAGTTAGATATAGTGGGAATTAGTGAAGTTCGGTGGCAGGAGGAACAAGACTTCTGGTCAGGTGACTACAGGGTTATAAACACAAAATCAAATAGGGGTAATGCAGGAGTAGGTTTAATAATGAAAAGGAAAATAGGAATGTGGGTAAGCTACTACAAACAGCATAGTGAACGCATTATTGTGGCCAAGATAGATACGAAGCCCACACCTATTACAGTAGTACAAGTTTATATGCCAACTAGCTCTGCAGATGACGAAGAAATTGAAGAAATGTATGATGAAATAAAAGAAATTATTCAGATAGTGAAGGGAGACGAAAATTTAATAGTCATGGGTGACTAGAATTCGAGTGTAGGAAAAGGGAGAGAAGGAAACATAGTAGGTGAATATGGATTGGGGCTAAGAAATGAAAGAGGAAGCCGCCTGGTAGAATTTTGCACAGAGCACAACATAATCATAACTAAAACTTGGTTTAAGAATCATGAAAGAAGGTTGTATACATGGAAGAACCCTGGAGATACTAAAAGGTATCAGATAGATTATATAATGGTAAGACAGAGATTTACGAACCAGGTTTTAAATTGTAAGACATTTCCAGGGGCAGATGTGGACTCTGACCACAATCTATTGGTTATGACCTGTAGATTAAAACTGAAGAAACTGCAAAAAGGTGGGAATTTAAGGAGATGGGACCTGGATAAACTGAAAGAACCAGAGGTTGTACAGAGTTTCAGGGAGAGCATAAGGGAACAATTGACAGGAATGGGGGAAAGAAATACAGTAGAAGAAGAATGGGTAGCTTTGAGGGACGAAGTAGCGAAGGCAGCAGAGGATCAAGTAGGTAAAAAGACGAGGGCTTGTAGAAATCCTTGGGTAACAGAAGAAATATTTAATTTAATTGATGAAAGCAGAAAATACAAAAATGCAGTAAATGAAGCAGGCAAAAAGGAATACAAACGTCTCAAAAATGAGATCGACAGGAAGTGCAAAATGGCTAAGCAGGGATGGCTAGAGGACAAATGTAAGGATGTATAGGCCTATCTCACTAGGGGTAAGATAGATACTGCCTTTGGAGATAAGAGAACGACTTGTATGAATATCAAGAGCTCAGATTGCAACCCAGTTCTAAGCAAAGAAGGGAAAGCAGAAAGGTGGAAGGAGTATATAGAGGGTCTATACAAGGGCGATGTACTTGAGGACAATATTATGGAAATGGAAGAGGATGTAGATGAAGATGAAATGGGAGATATGACACTGCGTGAAGAGTTTGACAGAGCACTGAAAGACCTGAGTCGAAACAAGGCCCCCGGAGTAGACAACATTCCATTGGAACTACTGACGGCCTAGGGAGAGCCAGTCCTGACAAAACTCTACCATCTGGTGAGCAAGATGTATGAAACAGGCAAAATACCCTCAGACTTCAAGAAGAATATAATAATTCCAATCCCAAAGAAAGCAGGTCTTGACAGATGTGAAAATTACCGAACTATCAGTTTAATAAGTCACAGCTGCAAAATACTAACACGAATTCTTTACAGACGAATGGAAAAACTAGTAGAAGCCAACCTCGGGGAAGATCAGTTTGGATTCCGTAGAAACACTGGAACACGTGAGGCAATACTGACCTTACGACTTATCTTAGAAGAAAGATTAAGGAAAGGCAAACCTACGTTTCTAGCATTTGTAGACTTAGAGAAAGCTTTTGACAATGTTGACTGGAATACTCTCTTTCAAATTCTAAAGGTGGCAGGGGTAAAATACAGGGAGCGAAAGGCTATTTGCAATTTGTACAGAAACCAGATGGCAGTTATAAGAGTCGTGAGACATGAAAGGGAAGCAGTGGTTGGGAAGGGAGTAAGACAGGGTTGTAGCCTCTGCCCGATGTTGTTCAATCTGTATATTGAGCAAGCAGTAAAGGAAACGAAAGAAAAATTCGGAGTAGGTATTAAAATTCATGGAGAAGAAATAAAAACTTTGAGGTTCGCCGATGACATTGTAATTCTGTCAGAGACAGCAAAGGACTTGGAAGAGCACTTGAACGGAATGGACAGTGTCTTGAATGGAGGATATAAGATGAACATCAACAAAAGCAAAACGAGGATAATGGAATGTAGTCAAATTAAATCGGGTGATGCTGAGGGGATTGGATGAGACACTTAAAGTAGTAAAGGAGTTTTGCTATTTAGGGAGTAAAATAACTGATGATGGTCGAAGTAGAGGGGATATAAAATGTAGACTGGCAATGGCAAGGAAAGCGTTTCTGAAGAAGAGAAATTTGTTAACATCGAGTATAGATTTAAGTGTCAGGAAGTCGTTTCTGAAAGTATTCGTATGGAGTGTAGCCATGTATGGAAGTGAAACATGGACGATAACCAGTTTGGACAAGAAGAGAATAGAAGCTTTCGAAATGTGGTGCTACAGAAGAATGCTGAAGATAAGGTGGGTAGATCACGTAACTAATGAGGAAGTATTGAATAGGATTGGGGAGAAGAGAAGTTTGTGGCACAACTTGACTAGAAGAAGGGATCGGTTGGTAGGACATATTTTGAGGCATCAAGGGATCACAAATTTAGTATTGGAGGGCAGCGTGGAGGGTAAAAATCGTAGAGGGAGACCAAGAAATCAATACACTAAGCAGATTCAGAAGGATGTAGGTTGCAGTAGGTACTGGGAGATGAAAAAGCTTGCACAGGATAGAGTAGCATGGAGAGCTGCATCAAACCAGTCTCAGGACTGAAGACCACAACAACAACAACAATTATGAGGCAACTTGTTTATGTAACCCCCCTGCGTTAGTTAATTGCAGTTTGATTTGATGAAATTTACAGTGAACATTACTTGTAATAACTTTCTTCTGTAAAAGAAAAAGATTTACTTTTATTGTTCACTATTACTTTAGTGCTACACTTATGTTCACGTGTTTGATTGTACTGATAATTTAATTTTTTATGGTGTGTGCTGTGTCATGAAGCAGAATAGTATTTAAAGACGTTACAAGTTCACTTAAATGGTGTGGTTGAAAGAAAGAAAAACACACCATTGATAAGTTCTGATAGTTCCCTTGTAGTCTGAATATTCCCATGATGTACTGAATTCTTAAAAAAATATTTTTTTTTTTTGTATTGTGGTTCTGTTGGTAAAGTTTGTCAGTATATCATAATTACAGACCAATATCCTTAACATTTATTTACTGCAGAAGTTTTGAACACATTCTGAGTCTGAATATAATAACTGTCTTTAAAACAGAAAAGCTTGTAACCACAAATCAGTACAGATTTAGAAAGCATCACTCAGGCCAAACTCAGCTTGCCTTTTTTTCACGATATCCTACATATCATGGGTGGAGGACAACAGGCAGATTCCATATTCCTAGCTTTCCAGAAAGTGTCCACTGCACACTGTTGACAAGGGTCAGAGCATATGGATTAGGTTCCTAGATATGTAAGTGGCTTGAAGACTTCTTAGATAATAGATGGCAGAGTGTTGTCATTGACAGTGGGTGTTCATCAGAGACAACGGTATTACCAGGAGTGCTGCAGGGAAATGAGATAGGACCATTGTTATTCTATATTCACATAAATGATCTCACAGACAGGCTGCACAGCAATTAATTGCCGTTAGCTGATGATGTTTTGGTCTATGGGAAAGTGTTGTCATTAAGTGACTGTAGGAGGAGACAATGTGACCTGGAAAGTTTCATAATGGAGGGAGGCCTGGTCGTAAAAATTGTAGATGCACAGTAAGGCTGGACTACAGCAAGCAGTTCAAATGCATCTAGGTTACAGGCATTAGGTGAAGATCAAGGGGCTTCTGAAGGTTTTGCTAGTGTGGCGAGCTCCATCAAAGCAGTCATCAGACTAAAGACAGCAACAAACAAAAAATCAAAGTGCCATCAGACTAATAAAAGGATTAGGTATTTATGAGTGAGGTAAAAAGCTGACAGGCAGCTAGCATTCTTACAAAATAATTACTATATGCTAAGTTACAAGCGACGGATAAAATCATTGCCATAATATAAAATATGGGGGAGGGAATATCAAAGTATTTGTGAGATTAATGGTAATATATCTTAACAATATTTCAACATGTAAACTGATTATGTACAAAGTCTTTGGTGTTATTCTAGTCCTTCTGTTTCTGTTGAAAAAATGGATGTTGCATCAAAACTCGTGTGTGATTTATTTTCATGTTTTTAATCAATAAAATACCAATTTTACAGGACTATTCAAAAAGAAGGAAGAGATTTCCAATATTGATCACTTATAAACTACAAAAGATAGAAACACGATTCCAAAGTTCCTGGAAAAAGAAAATTTCTAATTTTTATGTATTCAATGTGAGTACCATGTGCTACACAACAAATATCAAAGCAGTGGCCCATTGCCTGCCACGCACAAAGCAGCTGGTCTCGTTATCAAATTCACAGCTTCAACAAAGCGCTGTCACAGACTTTCAAGAGTGTCAGACATAGGGGGGATAAAAATGTGGTCTTTCACATAACCTCAGACATAGAAGTCAAGAAGTCACATCTGGAGACCTGCGAGGTCACTGGCGATGAAGTTCATCTTCTGCTGCTCTTCTTCCAGTCCAACATCCTCGAATGATGTCATTCAGGTCACAATGGATGTAATTAGAGGTATGAGCCAGGGTACCATCTTGCATGAAACTGAAGTCATTTTAATCACCTTCACATTGAGGAAATAAACAGTTTTGAAGCAAGTCTAGTTCTAGAATTCAAATTTTAAACTGTTGTCCACCCAGAAATGCTGGATTTATGGTGCTATCTTTTGTAATTTAGAAGATCTAAATGTCTGAAATCTGTTTCTTGATTCTGAATAGCCCTGTATTTTAATCAGCTGATGTTGATTTGTTACCCATGGTTGTTCCCACTGCCAATTAGCACTTCACATACACGTTACCTGGCAATACAGATGAATAGTGTTCTTGATCCACTGTCACATGTGACTGCTAATATATATTCACATTTTAGGATATCTGTTTTATTCCTGACATTGTTGCAAAAATGAAATAATGTCTCCAGTCTTTGTAACAGTGGCCATGTTATGTGACTTGGAACAGCATGTATTTTAAGATACATGTGTATTAAGGTGATAAAATTAACAACATTCAAATACTTAATACTACTATAGCTATGGGGCTTTCACCCCACAATACATATGCTTAGTACCGTACTGTATTTAACACTGTAAGAATGATGTTGCATATGCATGTTGCCTAATGCAGAGGCATAAGAGCAGTGAGATGATTTGTCAGCAGAAACCTGACACAGCTTCTGGCCATCACCAACAGCAGCAAAACAAACAAAGAAAAACACAAACACACACACACACACACACACACACACACACACACACACACACACACACACACGCATTGATCAGAAAATTATTTCTCATGTATTATCTTTAATGCTATACTCTTTTTTGTGCAAAACAATGCCATAAGATAGGATGGAGAGACATAAAGAAATAATATTGTCTTGTCCTGAGAGGGAGTAAGGATTTCATGTTTGACTGACAAATGCTTAGCTCAATAGATACAACTAAAGAGAGACTTTCACGTGGGCAGTTGCAGGACTCAAACCTGTAAGGAACCTACAAGCTAACTCAGTGTAATTCTCGAGGAAACTTAGGGCCGATGAAAGCCAGTCCCATGCTGATGCTGCTTGAGTAAATGATGGCACAATTGCTTCTGCTGTCTTCCCAAGACAGCTCTTAGATACAAAGTACACTTAATTTGATACTTCATCTCTTAATATTGGATTCTGTGACACCTACCATTTCGTTCGTAAAATATTACAGACACTGACCTCAGAGACTACAAAATTCGTATTGTCATCTCATCAGTAGTGCCAATGGATTATTATTTCCGTTTATTTACATTCATTTTACATTTTCATGTGACTACAACTCATAAAGGTAAGGCTGGTATCTTTCTTCATAGTCAACAGTATTACACAACATAACACTCATGTTACATTTTTACCTCTGACCACGTCTTACAAAATTACGACTGCAATCATTCTTTATTTTCAACAGAGTTATACATATTTTCACAAAACATGTCAATATTTTACCACTACATTCTATCACTTTGGGCATAATTGTGGGATATCTGGTTTTGAAGAATGGGATTCAGTGTTCCTAGTTCTCGTTGGTAGAGGACTAGCAGCCCTCCAGTCTCTGTCTGGCTGTAGGGCAATGATTTATTAACCACTCACCATAGTCTACATCTGTTTGGCGAGTTGGGGTATATCTCATTATTTCTCATACAAATTCTGACCCAACAGTCTATACTTGCTATTCGACACATTTTCTTACTGCTATTGTGACAACTTTTTCAATAAATATATAGGCAACACAAGATTATTAATACACATAAAATAGTGGATCATGAGTGTCCCCCGTGGAATACTTGCCAGTACACCATCCTTTGAAGGATTCATTTGTTGATAATTTCCTCTTGTAGTTCATCAGTCTTAAGCCCAGCAGCTTGAGAGTTGTCCAACTGGAGAACTACGTGCTCTAAAGGCAGCATTACAGGTATTCCTGAGAGTTTCTGCTTCTCATCTTCTATAATACAATGGTCTATTTACATCATATTTGAGTTTGAGCTCAGTTCCAGTGGTTGCAGAAAAATATTATTGGATTAAGGATGAGTCCACCTTTTTGTAAGTACACAAATTAGTGTTTTACTGTATCACCCAAAAATGGATCACAGCATTTGTAGCATTCTCAGTGGGTTTCTTGCTATTTTCCTGAAAATACATACGTACGAGTTATTTTAGGATATGGAATATGATGCATCAAATTTTGTTGTCATTTAAATTATATGTGCACTTTAGCCTTTATTTTACATTGAGTGTGTCCTGTGGCTGCACACCAAAATAAGCCACAGGTCTATATCATAACACTAGACATCTGCATACATGAGGGATGTTAGAAAACCGTCTGCATTAATTTTATTATCCGATCTTTAATTTGTATATTTTGGTGAAATTAATGGCATATTTTAGTTTCTGTCCTTACCGTTGTCGTATTTTCCTAGTTCTTAGCTGTGACAAGATTGTTTTATATATCAAATGCGATTTCATGTAATTGATCTGGACCTGTGGACATCGACAAAGATTTTGTGAAGCTTTGGTACGGCGAACTATTTCGTGTGGTTTGTATATTCAAGGATTCTCTTTTGCATTTTTATAGTATTTACTCACGTTTTCTCCTGTTCGTTTGCAAATACTACGTGCTGTTACTCCGCTGCAGCTTGGACACACCCATTTCCCTGCACAAATTTACTTCTCTGATGCGCTTCCTTCTGTCGTTTCTCATTTGTTTATTCTTTAGTTTTTCTTTGACGCCCGCGCACTTTGAAATGTCGTCTCAATGTGTGTGTCCGATAATTCATTCGGAATGTTGAATAGTCTTTTATTACACAGTACTATTTGGTCATTGATAACTTTTTGCACCGTGTGGTAGCCTTGTGGAGATAGTAATTGTCTTCTATTGTTAAAAGTTGTGACATATGGTTTCTGTGTTTCAGGATTAACGTCTGTTTCTATGCCACGGGAGGAGTAGTCGTTTTTGATTAAATTCTCTGCAAATGTGGAAAGTGTGCTGTCACTTTTCAGTGATTATAAATGCTCGGAGTATCAAATTCGGATATTTCTGCATATTTGTCCAATGTATCTTATTGAGAAATTTCTGCATGTCTGCCCAATGTATACTGAATTACAGTATTTGCAGGTTAGTTGGTATATACCTACTTTGTTGACTATGTCTTTGGTGGTGTTAGGTATTTTCAGTCTTTTCTGCCGAGTATTGTTTGTTTTATATGGCACATTTATACCATGTTCCTGCATGATGTTTCTTTTGTGTGTGTTTTTTGTTGCCAAATGTCATGTTGTGCCATTTTTGAATATTGTTAAAAGGGACACAGGGCAATTGAGAGCACAGGAAGTTTCTATCAAACTCAGTGAAAAGTTTGTTAACAAGAAGTCAGTAGCAGAAAACACTTTTAACGATCATTTTTAAGTGTTTTAGAGAAAATATGATCCCACTATTCATTACAAAATTCATGGCTGCACGTGGAAGAGGCAATAGGCCTACCTATGTAATTTGTTAAAACAAATTCAACCCACCTCTCCTACTAAAATGAGCAAAGCAATAAATTCACTCAAAAGTAAAAGCTCACTTGGAATTGATGGCATTT
This sequence comes from Schistocerca americana, assembly GCF_021461395.2. Classification (NCBI taxonomy): domain Eukaryota; kingdom Metazoa; phylum Arthropoda; class Insecta; order Orthoptera; family Acrididae; genus Schistocerca; species Schistocerca americana. The sequence goes on from NC_060125.1 coordinate 390,814,389, forward strand.
TCAACAGAGTACTAAAAGCTTGTTCCCAACTGATAAGGAGGATTCTCAGCCACATGTCTAGTGCCTCACTGAAACGGGGCATTTTTCCAGATAGACTAAAATACGCTATTGTTAAACCATTGTATAAAAAAGGGGATACGTGTGTTGCTAACAACTACTGCCCATTCTCACTTCTGATAGCTTTATCTGAAATTTTTGAAAAAAATAATGTATTCAAGAGTAACATTATGTATTAGCAAAAATGAAGTATGGTACCAATAAAATGTCAATTTGGTTTTCAGAAATGTTTTTCAACAGGAAATGCTATATATGTTTCTACTAATCAAATATTAACTGCACTGAATAACCAAACATAACCCATTGAGATAATTTCTAATCTCTAAAAGGCTTTTCATTGTGTGATCATGAAATTCTTCTAGATCAGCATATGAATTCATATTTAACTGGAAGAATGCAGAAGGCCGAAATTAACAGTACAGGTATTGTTCATAATATATATTAAAGACTTGCCAGTCTATATTAATGAAGATGCAAAGCTAGTTCTTTTTGTTGATCATACAAGTACAGTAATCACACCCAACAAACAAAAATCAGCCGAGGAAACTGAATAATGTCTTTCAGAAAATGATTAAGTGGTTGTCTGCAAATTGACTATCACTAAATTTGGAGAAAACACAGTATATATAATTTTGTACACTAAAGTAAATGGCATAAAACCATTTATAGATATGAACTATGAATGGAAGTCTTTGGTAATTCAAAGTTTCTGGGTGTGTGCATTGATGTTAAATTGAATTGGCAGAAACACATTGATCTGCTGGAACAGTTAGGTTCAGCTCCTTATGCTATTAGGCTTATTGCAAATTTTAATGACAAACATATCAGTAAATTAACTTACTATGCGTATTTTCATTCATTGCTTTCATATGGCATCACATTTTGGGGTAATTCCTCATTAAGAGGAAGTCATTGCAAAAAAGCATGTAATCAGAATGATAGCTGGATCCCACCCAAAATCACCTTGCAACATTTATTTATGGAACTCAGGATATTCACAGTACCTTCAAGATACTATATTTACTTATGAAATTTGTTATTAATAACCCATCCCAATTCAAAAATAACAGTGAAGTGCATAGGTACAACACTGGAAGAAAGCATGATCGTCACTATTCTGGGTTAAATCTGACGTTGCCACAAAAATCTTTGGTCATTTATCAAATAGCATTAAAAGTCTGGCATATAGCCAACCAACATTTAAAAACAAGTTTAAAAAAAATTCCGAATGACAACTCCTTCTACTCAATAGATGAATTTTTAGATCTGAAGCAGTAAAAAATATTGTGTTAAGAAAACTTACGTTAAAGTGACATGTTTCACGTCATTATGAAATGTCGTATTCATGATCTATGGAACAAGTATTTATGTATGTATATATGTATGTATGTACATACCTACTTATGTATGTTTGTAGGATGTATCTGAGGATGGCCTGCTTATCAGTTGTTGGGTGGTTTCCTGTGCTGTGAATAATTGTACTGTTTGGTGTTGCTTTTCTATGCACTGAATACCAGTGTTTTTTGGATTTTATTGTGATGCCTAGTAAATCTATGTCTTTGTCTCTTCAGTTTCAAAGATGAAGGGTATTTTTGGGTGACCAGTGTTGATGGCTCTGTGTATTCTGTAGTGTCCAATCACGTGTTTCATGTGTCAAGCAAATTATGTCATCAACATAACTGTACCGGTACATTACTTTGTACTTTTTTGTTTCCATTATTTCGTCAAAGATTTTGTTTTCAAGGTGGTTAAGGAAGATGGTGGCCAGCAGGCCACTTATCGGTGACCCCATGGGGAATCCTTCATGTAGGATGTAGAGTTCATCTTTCACTCTGAAATAATTTTGACCAGTGATTACCTTCAAAATAGTTGAGACTTCCTGTGTATGTGTTTTTGGTATAATGTTTGTCCACTGTAGTTGTCTTTCAATTACTTTAATTATTTCTTCAATTGGTATGTGGGTGTGCATTGATTTGGGTACTTGCAAAAAGGTAGATCCAACCTTAATCCATTGTCTATTTATATATTTAAAATGGGTATCACATGACGATCCACCGCGAATGGTACTGGTCCAACGCAACAGCCATCTAGTGGTAGAATGGGTGAAACTACGAAAATTAGCAGACACATTATCCGTGCGCCAGAATAGAGAGCAGTTCTAAACTGCCATCAATTCGCGCATGTGCATTAGGCAGCGATAACTCGCACAAAGGGTGTACCACAGTGCTTTTTGCTAGTTGTTTGCTTATTGTTAGGCGGCTAGTGGTTGATTTCAGAGTTTCATGTTGGTGATTTTGCACATTTTTTCAATAAGTAGGTTTCATAAATGCAGGAATAAAGCTTTTTTTTCACAGTAGACTCTTTTACACTACTTGTTTGTGAAAGAATTGTTTTTGTATTAATTGTTTGATATTCTAGAAATGAAATGGAGCAAAGAGGCATTAAGCAACTTAAATCTGGCATACAGCAAGGAAAAGTGTATGTATGACCCGCTGTATCAGAATAAGGTATGTCGGCAATTGTCTCTTTCTGAGTAACATGCGTATAACGTTATAAGGTGATTTTTGATTTGAATCTTAATGCCTTAGTTTATGAAAGTTCATTTTTGATTTGACTGCATCTCTTGATTTATTTCAGCATGCCTTAAAGAGAAATTGGTAGTGACAGGGGAGAATGTTTGTTCAGTTTGGTCCAGAGCGACAGACGAGAACTGCAAAACTCTGAGTAGCACATATACATAGTGCAAACTTGGAAAAATAACATAAGTGCACCTTTAAGTACTGGTCCTTTAAAGTGCTGCCCTAATCGGAAGATTTACTGTCAATGCCATGGCAATAGCTCCAAAAACAAATGGGTCCTCCTTGTGCAAAGTGCTGTATAAGTACATGTACCTGTTTAACCAAGAGTCATGATATAAAACTAACTGTTGGGTCTGTAATTCAGAACAGTGGTAATGTACCTAAGAGAATAACAGTTATTTAATAAATAATAATAAAAAAACAGTTTCATATTATATAGGAACCTTGAGTCGCATAAATATTTTAATTGAATGACATTCCAATATGGCACGCAGTCCCCCTTGTGTTTCGTGCTGTAGAATGAATGACTTTACAAGAGATTAGACAGTTCTTTTTGTGTTTGTGTATCTGTTTGATAACTGGACATGTGCGCCAGGTATATCACATGTGGATGGTGTAACAGGTCTACGTGAACCAGAGTCTAGTTACAGATATGCGCACTTGGGGCACTGGTGCACTGGTGCACAGTTTATGCACCTCGTGTAATTGGGGCTTAAAGCAGGTACTGTCTCTACTTATATTGGCATGTCTCACATGTTTTGATCACAACATAATCCAAGCTCCAGTACCCCTGCATTTTCCCAGAAATGTCAACTTTCCAGTATCGCATATTATGACATCAATCAGCGGTAACCCATTAGATGGAACTGTCAATCCCTCACTTTGGGAGCTATGAATAACCATTCATTGTCTTGTACCTCTGTTGAGATACTTCTGTCAATCACAATATACTTTAGATTGAAATTCTTAGCACCTCTCTAACCAGGTGCAGAATTTGTGCTTTGCATCTTTCATGATCATAGGTAGAGACGAGCACAAAATTCTGTTTACATATCTGATGCATAACCTTAAAATTTTTACCTTTTATTGTTCAAGAGACAGTTGCACATACTGCCTCTTGGCTTCATCAGGTAGTGAGAAATCTATTTCAGGAGCAATATAGAAAACATTCTCCTAGTTTTATCAACTTCTGCTGGTAATGGCCGTATTTTATATGTATTGTACTCATTGTTATCCACTAGTCAGCTAAGAGTACACTGAAATTTGTAATATGTAATAACTGGTAACCCTGGTTCACAATGAGTTTGGTCAGAAACTGTTATTCTTTTGTATCATCTGTAATTAACTTTAAGTACTTACAAGTATTCAGCTTGTAGTGACTATTGTTTCCTAAGTCATAGTATGTGTAAATCTGTGCATTGTATATCAAACCTGACTTACTCTATATCATTTGAAGTAACTATAAAGTTAATCAAGATTTACAGGCTGAATTAAAAAAAAAAAAAAAAAAAAAAACAGTACAGTACAATACAATATACCCAACTATGCTCCATTTAGATCCATGCTAATCATGGCACACACATTACCTTTGAAAAACCAAAGCATTTACACAAGAAATTGATACAGTCAAAGCAATTGCAATAAATTATGGGGTTCAGAAAGAATCGGTTGACAAACTATCCAACAAAATACAGGCCAACATCAGTAGCAAAAGTACTGCATGAATAACAACTGCCAACACATTTCTTCACAAGCATTCCCTATGTAGGTATAGCATCATAAAAAATTACGAACTTCTTATAAACACCAATATTAAAATACCATTCTCCACTAAGCATGAACAGTGACACTATTTACCTCCCACAGTAAGCAAGAACACCAAACTAATGGACCATAATGGAATATATAAATTAGAACGTAACAGCTGCACTTTATTTTATGTGGCCAAAACAGGAAAAACTTTCCACACACATTAGGAAGAACACACTGATGCTTTTACTCTTAACCACTTAAAAAAATTCACAACAGCCAAGCACACGCACCTTAATACACACAGACTAAGTCACATCCACAACAGACTAACTGTACTCCACACAGAAAACCATAGTAAAAAATGTGATCTTTTAGAACAATTAGAAATGGTGTCATACAAAAAGAAAAATCTTTTGAAGACATGTAGAATCAACAGACAGAGTTCTGCAGCCTAAGTTTTTTCAGGAATTTTAAAAGTATATTTTTTCCTAATGAAACCAATATTTAATAGTACAACAATTTTATAACATAATCCACATGTGACATATTCACAAATATTTGTTTTGTAAATGATATTGTGTATAATTAATAATGTGGCTTTTTTGAAACAATAACACCTGTGTATTTGTAGTACTGCAGGATCTGTAGATTTGAAATTCTTTGACTTTTTTGACCTTTGTATACAAAATGTGCTGTAGAATGAAAAATGTATATATGTGCATAAACATGTTTACCCCTACTGTGCTTCAAAATCATGTATCTACCATTCTAAACAGTAAGTTACTTTTCAATTTCTATTGGTTTTGTAAACTTATATTCACTGTGTGCCCACTTTGTGTATTACATTGTAATCTTACGACAGCCAAAATTAACCCAGGGCTCGAAATGCAATGTGAATTGAAATGAAATCACAATTGTGGCTGTAGGCAACTTTTCTTTATTTTACAAATATAATACAGTCACAGAAGAAACACTATTAGCAACAGATAAAGTCAAGTCAAATATTTGTACATTACATGTGTTTGAAACATAATTCTGATAAACGTAGTTTAACTCTCTCCATCTGAACAGATCTCGGAAGACCGAATGGTAACAACCGACTGCCATGGCATCCTCAGGCAATAAGTGTGACTGGATGTGGATATGGAGGGTCATGTGGTTGGTGCACCGCTCTCCCAGCCATTGTCAGTTTTCATGATCAGAGCTGCTACTTTTCAGTCAACTAGGTGCTCAATTGGTCTCACAAGAGCTGAGTGCAACCTTCCTGCTATAAGCATTCAGCAAACCTGGACGGTCACCCATCCAAGTGTTAGCGAAGCTCAACATCCCTAAACTTCAGTGATCTGACAGGAACCAGTGTTACCAATGTGCCTAGGCTGTTGTTTCCTTATATCCGAACAACCTACCCAACTCTACTAAACACACACATCATATGCAGCTATTTTTTCTACATTTGATGAAACGAATTATGTTTATGGACATCTCTTCCATATAAGGGAACTGCAACTTTCATTGGAGTTTTGAGTTTGAGCTGTAACTTATCTCTGGAATGGTGAGTGTGTTGGCTCTTTCTTGTGCCTGCGTTTTGCCCCAATGTAGTTGATCACGATCGCCTATTTAGTTGCGTGCAGAACGATTCGAAGGAGAGTCGAAGCAGCAGTGAGACATGGGGGAAGTTACGCTGGTTACCGAGAGAGGGCAGTGACCATGTCAGTTGTCATTGTGGCAGTGCTCGTCGTGCTATGGTCAGTGGTGGGCTGTGCGAGCCCGGAGTTTGTTTAGGCTGAGTATGGATGCAACACTCGTTAGTGGGCAACATGGCGTGAAACTTCTCGCTAATAGTGGAACTGGGGCCTTGCTACTTCTGGAGTACAGTATAGCTATGCTGAGGACTGAATACAACCATTTGCATCCTATCACCATTCCAAGACTTCTGCCTGCTGCTGCAAACTTCAGTTGCATTAATTCTGGTGTCTAAGTTGTATTCTCATCTAGGATTGTTCCTGTATGATTAACTGTTGGGTGACCCTTTATGACTTTCGTTTTGAGCTGTGGTACCACAAATGTGCTGTCACATTTTTTGTGTGGGAGCTCTTTACCCAGTAGGTACCGTTTTGCTTACAAGTACTACCTGTGTCTACTGCATTATCTACTGGGTCTAACTTATGGAAGCTTGCATCCAGAAAATATGCTGGAGTAATGTCTGTTTGTTTAAACCAAAATGCCTGGCAAGTTCTATAAGCGTGATGTTGTTTGATGTACGTTGTATTGATTAGCAGCATTTGTAGTCATGTGAGTCAGTAAAATTACTGATGACAGTTGCTCTTGCAGTACTTGACTACATTCTGGTTACCTCTGCTCAACTTTGTGCGCAAATAGCTCAAATTTTGTGTTATAACGTCAAGTTGAACACATATATTTCAAAACGACACAACACATAAGTCACTGAGCTAGTTGACTAAGCAAGACATGTGAACACGGTAACATTCGAATGAGCAGTGAGTCCGAGTCTGGCGGATGCTGGCCGGCTGGCCGCTTAGGTGGCGTGGCTGCTGCATGGCTGGCAGACAGCGTCGCATGTAGAGGACGCGCGTAATTGTGCGGCGGCACTTTGAATGATCGGCGAGTCACAACACTTTTCCCCCCCTTGAAATTTTTGCACTGGTCTTGATGGAGGTGGCCTGGAGATTGCTAACGTCCATAGGCGTTGTTTGACTGGCCGTAAAGTCTCGAGGAGGAGGCTTCCCGTATGGACGGAAGTGTCCCCGATGATAACGGGTCGAGATGACAGGAGAGGTAGGGGTCGAATCTACTGGGGCCCCGTGCACCAATCTGCCCGTTGTGGCAAGTCCAGTTGATATAACGGGAACCATGGGCGATGTGTCCGCATCCATAGGAGAAGGAGGCGAGTAGATTGGCTCTGACAGATGATGGTCATTCGGTTCCTGCATGGGCACATCTCCTGGTGGCGTCCGTTCTTGTACTGGCACCAAGATGACGGGGAGGGGGCTGCGTTGTGAGTAATGAGAGTTGCCAAGATCCTGAGCGTCAGGTAGAGCTGAAGGTGGTGTAACAGCATTCGTAACAGGGGTTGCCGGCACACGAGGCCGAAGCTGGTCCGAATGACGCACTGCAACACCCGTGTCCGTCTGGATTTCATATAGACGTCGGCCATGGTGTCGTAAGATGCGGCCTGGACTCGATTTTGGTCGCATGCCATATCCCCGTACCCAGACGAGGTCGCCGGCGGTGAACCAGCCTAGCGAAGGCACCCGCGGCCGTGAGGTGGAAGGCCGCAGAAGATGAAGTAGCGTGCGGGGCTGTCGGCCATGTAAGAGCTCAGCCGGGCAGTGGTCGCCCATGGGGGTGAAACGGTAAGAAGCCAGAAACTGGAGAAGCGCATCATCAGCAACAGAGGAAATCAGGAGTTTCTGCATCTGAGCCTTAAATGTGCGGACCAATCGGTCAGCCTCACCGTTTGATTGTGGATGGAATGGAGGGGCTGTGACATACATAACGCTGTGACGAGCACAAAAATCCGCAAATTCGGAAGAGGCAAATTGCAGACCATTATCAGTAACAAGAGTAGAGGGAAGGCCTTCCAAAGAAAAAATGTGGGCGAGAGCACTTGTGGTTGCCACGGTGGTAGGCAACGTGCAACGGACAATGAAAGGAAAGTTAGAGTAGGCGTCAGTTACGAGGAGCCAATAAGTACCTAAAAAAGGTCCCGCGAAGTCAGCATGAATGCACTCCCAGGGGGCGAAGGCCACGGTGACAGAGATGACTTAGGGGCGGCGGCCTGCGACGCACAAGGGCTGCAGGCAGCGACCATGTGCGCTATTTCAGAGTCGATGCCAGGCCAGTACACGTGACAGCGCGCCAGAGATTTGTGCGAGAGACACCCCAGTGCCTTTGGTGAAGGAGGCGCAAGACCGAAGCACACAAAGTCGCAGGTACCACAACACACAGCGAAGCATTGTCAGTGGAAAGGAGGATAACACAATCCCCAGCCGTGAGGCAGTAGCGCAAAGCGTAGTAGCTCCGCAATGGGTCAGAAGTCTTAGTGGACGGACGACCTTCACAACCCTTCTGAATACAGCGTAAAACCCCGGAGAGGGTAGGATCAGAACCTGTAGCAGCCGCCAGCCAGTCCCCAGTGATGGGGAATCCGTCCACAACCTGCTGCTCGGCAACATCCAGGTGGAAACACAAAAGTTCGTCCCTATTGAATGCCAGATCAGGACCCATGGGAAGGCGAGACAGTGCATCAGCATTCGCATGTTGAGCCATCGGCCAGAAATGAATCTCGTAATTGAAACGAGACAAGTAAAGAGCCCAACGCTGGAGGCAGTGTGCAGCCTTGTCGGGAAGTGACGATGATGGATGAAACAAGGAAACAAGTGCTTTGTGATCCGTAACAAGATGAAATTTGGATCCATAGAGAAAGACACCAAACTTATGAAGAGCATAAATAATGGCCAAAGCTTCTTTTTCAATTTGAGAATACTTTTGTTGGGTATCCGTGAGCATTTTGGAGGCATAAGTAATGGGTTGTTCAGAGCTATCTGAAAAACGGTGCGCGAGGACTGCACCGACCCCATATTGAGAGATGTCCGTGGCAAGAACAAGATGTTGGCCAGGTCGATAAGTAGCCAGGCACGGGGCCTGTTTCAGCGTAGCCTTCAATTTGTGGAATGCCACATCGCATGACGCGGACTAGTGAAAAGGCACGTTTTTATGCAACAGGCGATGCAATGGCTGAGCTACCGACGCAGCAGACGGTAAAAATTTGTGATAGTATGCTATTTTCCCCAAGAAGGCCTGCAGTTCCTTAACAGATGTAGGGCGAGGAAGGGCATCGATCGCAGCGACAGTTTGCTGAAGAGGATGAATACCATCCCAAGAGAGTTGAAGCCCCAAGCACTTGATAGATGCCTGAAAAAATTGTGATTTCGGAAGATTACACTTAAGACCGGCAGTTTGTAAGACATGAAAAAGTGTGCGGAGGTTCTGAGATGTTCTTCAGTGGTGGAGCCAGTGACAACAATGTCATCCCTGTAATTTATATACCCAGGGACAGGGAGCAATAATTGTTCCAAGAACCGTTGAAAGAGAGCAGGGGCGCTGACAACTCCAAATGGCAATCATTGGTACTGATAGAGGCCGAAAGGCGTGTTAAGGACCAGAAACTGCCAGGAAGCAGCGTCAAGAGGAAGTTGATGATAAGCTGCTGACAGGTCAATTTTAGGAAAATACTGGCCTCCCGCAAGTTTAGTGAAGAATTCTTCAGGTCGGGACATAGGGTAAGTGTCGATGAGGCATTGCGCATTTACAGTGGCTTTAAAATCGCCACAGAGACGAATATTACAATTGGGCTTAGCAACGACGACGACAGGAGAGGACCACTCACTGGAAGTGACAGGAAGCAAGACTCCTGAAGTAGTGAGACGATCCAGCTCCCGTTTTACCCGATCACGAAGGGGCGCAGGAATGAGCCGAGCCCGAAAAAACGTAGGCCGAGCAGTGGGTCTGAGCGTTATATGAGCTTCAAAGTCGTTTGCACGGCCTAACCCAGGAGAAAAAGGGACGAAAATGTCGTCGACAAGGAATCCAATTCAGCATAAGGAATAGCATCAGAGACGACATTGACAGAGTGATCTATGGAGAACCTAAGAAAGCAAAAGGCATCGAAACCAAAAAGATTATCTGCGCTAATCTGGTCGAACACAAATATGGGAACACTACGAACGATGGATTTGTAAGATACCTCAGCATTAAATTGACCCAAGAGAGAAATCTTCTGTTTATTGTACGTCCGTAATTGCCGAGTGACAGGTGATAGCAGTGGAGAACCCAACTGAAGATACGTCTGAGAATTAATTATAGTGGCAGCAGAACCGGTATCCACCTGCATGCGAACATCCCGACCAAGGATTTGGACAGTGAGGAATAACTTCCCTGAAAGGGAAGAAGTGCACTTGACAGACAACACAGAAGCAGAATCAGCGTCACAGTCATGAACATCATATATGCGGTCGGATTTGCAAACGGCAGACGCATGATCCTTCTTTTTGCAATTGTGACACACGGCCCAACGTTGGGGACAGTCCTCCCGTGAATGTTTCGTAAAGCAGCGCGGACATGAAGGAAGTTGCCGGGGGTTTTGCTGCAGTGTCTTAGAGGGTTGTTTACGGTTAGGCCGAGGCTGCGCGTGGGAGCGTACTGCGGCCACATCGGCCGGCGGGGACGCACCGCACGCGTCGTCATCAGCGCACAGAGGTTGTATTTCCCCGACATCAGCCTACGCCTCTATTCGCGCCCCAGCGGCACGAGAAATTTCAAAAGACTGCGCGATGGATAGGACTTTGTCTAGAGTCGGATTTGCCAACTGAAGGGCATGTTTTCGAACTTCTTTGTCAGGCACTGACCGGATAATAGCATCCCGTGCCATGGAATCGGCATAGGATTCTTTGTGAACGTCAGTAACAAATTGACACTTTCGACTGAGGCCGTGAAGTTCAGCAGCCCAAGCGCGATACGATTGATGCGGTTGTTTTTGACAATGAGGAAAGGCAACCCGAGAGGCTACCTCATGCGTTTGGTTTTGAAAAGAGACAGACAGAAGTGAGCACATTTCAGCAAAGGACAAAGACGCAGGATCTTTCAAAGGAGCCAATTGCGACAACAACCGATATACTTGAGGTGGAATCCAGGAAAGGAACAGAGACTTACATGTTTGTTCGTCCGTGACATGGAATGCTAAGAAGTGCTGTCGAAGATGTTTTTCGTAATCAGACCAGTCTTCCGCCGTCCCATCGTAAGGAGGAATAGACAACGACGAGAAACGCCCCGTATTTGATGGCGCGACGAAATCGCGAATCGCCGATGTTAGAAGCGTTTGCTGTTCAATGACACCTTGCAATAGTTGCTCGACAGTAGCCATGGAAACCTGTGGGTCAACGATGAAAAGGAAAAATCCACTACCTCGTCGCCAATTGTTGTAACGTCAAGTTAAACACATATTTCAAAACGACACAACACATATAAGTCACTGAACACGGTCACATTCGAGTGAGCACTGAGTCCGAGTCTAGCGGACGCTGGCCGGCTGGCCGCTTAGGTGGCGCGGCTGCTGCATGGCTGGCAGACAGCGCCGCATGTAGAGGACACGCGTAATTGCGCGGCGGCACTTTGAATGATCGGCGAGTCACAACATTATGCAGTACCATTTTAATTGTAATCTTAAAGGAGTAATTTTATTTTACACCTATAATGATTTATAATAAGCTTTGCACACAGCTAGAGTATTTCAGAAAGCCTCCTGCTTAAACCATTTGATGTAACGTTAAAATTGCAATGTAAATGTCTTGTGTGCTTTAAAGTATTCCAATTTGCTTTAGCACCTTCGGGCTTATTGACTGTTTGCAGGGCTATACGTTAATATATGATTTAACATCTTGGCTAGATTCGCAGTTGGCGTAAAATGGGCCATTTTGTGATAGTGTGTTTAGTGTGTCGTAGAAGGAGCTTGTTGTTTTGTAAGCTGGTTGGGCTGCACCTAATGGTTGCCATGCGACCAGTACAACTGAGTGGTCTGCGACTGCGGAAGGCTGCTATGTATGAGCAATAGTGTAACATTCATGTATTCTACCTTTAAGAATTGTTTTTCTGGTTTAAAGCTGTAGCTTGTAAATAATGTTTTTGGTGTTTTAAACTATTCAAAAGATTTCAAATCTGAATAAGTCTACGTAGCTGCGGCCTGCAACAAAGTGGGCATTTCTGTGTGATAAGCTACGGAAGGGATCAGGGCAATTTTTTTAAACTGCAAGAAAATTGAGTATAGCTAATTTATATGGGACAGACTTTTGCCGTATGTCACAGACTGAGAATATCTGAGGTATTGTCTGCACGAGAGAAGTATCGCTCAGTATTAAATTCTATTACATGCCAAATAACCGATAATAGGAACTGTGAACTATACAAAGTGATGTTGAACTGAATATTAGAATGGAACTGGACATAGCTTTGTGGAAATAAAAGTGTACGAAGTTTGAACGACTGTATCAAAGTATAGTAATGGACTATAGTCCTTGCTATAATATCTTTGAGTGATGAACTATAAAAATCGTGAACTTTTTAGTTGCCATAATAGCTGAGAGTAACTGTAGTATCAACCTTCCTTTTCCCTCTGTATAAAATGCAATCATCCATAGTCATTTAATCATTATTGAATATTGTTAATTAAAAACTAAAGTGTTTTCCATAATTATGTGTGTACTGGTGAATAATAACTAGCATCCAGAATATGTTATTAACTATCTTGTCTTCAGTAATGCAGCAACAAATGAATGGTGATCGACTGAGCAAAAACTTAACGTTAATTATCATGAGAACCCGAAATTTAGTCGCCGCTACAGTGAAGATGTTTGTGGCTGCCCCATCATATGTACAGATATAACGAACAGTCAGGCATATACAATGGATAACAACAACAAAATATCGTACATCAGACAAGTCGATGAAAGCATATCGACAGAGGGTTGCTACAAAGTTCACACCTTCCCTGCTAATACCAAAAAACCTCATCCCAGTACACAACCTAGAGTTTGCTTCATATGTCCAGTTATTCACTTCAAAAGTTTTGAAACTAACACTAGACCGACAGCTCTCACAAAATAAATTCAAAGTCTCAAGCCCCCAGTTCTTTTTAGGCCAGTGTATAGCCTCAAAGCATGGCCACCACAATTAGCAGATTCAATCACTTTACACAGAATACTGAAACCTGTAAGTCTAAATCCACTCAACATTTCATCTTCTGCCATGAAATCATCGAGAGAAAGGCCTCGTTCAAATTTTTTGTTTGAAGTACTTTGTCTATTCGATGTACAACCTCGTTTCATAATGTGAGAAATATGACTATTCTTTATTATTCTAAAAATCATATACACAGTACAAAGCATGCTAGAAGAAGTAGGCTTCACAGTATAAATGTTATGGAACTGTTCAAACTTTCGCACAACATAAAATGTAATCAAACAATCGATATGTGTAATTAAATTGGAAAATACAGTAAAGTTATAGTTTCACCACCTTCTAGAACCTGTTATCGAACAGTCCTGCATCTATCTGGACTGTGTGTGAAACAGTTTTGCAGATTACCATTTAAAAATATTGTTACTTGGAATATTAAATTATCGAAGAAACAAACATATAATGCCAAAAAACCTGATAATCTGTGATTCTCATAACTCAGTTACCCAAAAACTAATTTTTTTCTTTACGCTCTTTTTACATCCAAGTTGTAATCCACTTGTATTAACAAGTTTATAACGTTCTATTCACTCTCGTTTGATCTTGTTGTGTAAATAATGTCACCTTGCTGTCAAGGTCAGGTGCTTTCTCAAATGCTTTTTTGCATTTGAAGTATTTCATGAGAACCTCAAATTTCTTAAATGGATTTTGTACCTCACTTCAGTGGTATTCAGTTTATCAAAATACTGACAAGTTTAACTTTTGTTAACTGCAGTTCTGTGTAAATCCAATAACTCTTGTATCTGAACTGTCTGAAGCATCAGTTAAAAAGCAACAACAAAGTTGAATGGTGTAAACAAGAGGAGTCTAAGTGAAAGCACTGTGAACGAAAAATTGGAAAGGTTTGAGAAGCACTGCAAATGTCTTTGTACACTTGCTTTGTCACTCACATGCATACTGCTCATTCAACTGTTGGCCTGTTCGTGCTTTCACTTTCAGTTATTGAAATAGTTGGAGCTAAGCCCAAAATTTAGGTAAAAGTTTTGATAAAATGATGCCTCAGTGATGTTGGACAACCATTGACTGTTAAGAACAATTTTAATATTAAATTGAAGCACTGTTATCACCATTATTCATTTACTTAAAAAGTAGAAATTACATTTCTTGCTTTTACCCATTGTTTTAATAGCTACCATCTGATAATTAATTTTTGTTCTTATGTAATCCTGATACTGTTATTGTGAATTTTATATTTACACTGATCTGCAAGAACATTATGAGCATCAATCTAATAGCCAGTAAGTCCTCCTTTAGCACGGATAACAGCAGCAACAAGTGATGGCATGGAAGCAATGAGACCTTGTGGGTCACGGGAGGGAGTTGGTACTACATCTGCACACACGTCACCTAATTCTGGTAAATTCTGGGGAGGGGGCCAATGAGCTCTGATGCCACATGCAGTCACATCCCAGATGTGTTTGATCGGCTTTAGATCTGGCGAGCTGAGGGCCAGTGCATCAACTGGAACTCGCCACTGTGTT